>NW_006443119.1:3234161-3247435 GCF_000325575.1 Pteropus alecto
CAGGAAAGCCTAAAATTTTTGCATCCCGTATTTTCTTCAATCCTGGAAGACCAAGAGAAGGAAGTGACATGACAAAGGCCACATAACAAGTTACCAGCAGAGTTCAAGCTGGAAGTCAAAGATGCTTTCTCCTTCTTTTGTGATTTGCTAATAGCCACTGGGCACTCCCTGAGGCTTGACTTATTACCCTCTTATGTTCATGAGAGTCGCCTAGATTCTCTCAAACCCCAAACCACTACATTTTGCATGGCCTGCTAAGATGGCAACATCATAGGGATTATTGGCAGGTAGAAAAAGCACTGAAACAAGAATATTTGGTCTCCAGGCTTATACCTAACACCTGGAACCACAATTTGAGCCTCTGGAAGGCTACATTCTTTAAGGGAAGGAGCATAACCTTTTGAGCCAGGCAGTCTAGGATTTGAATTTCAAACCCACCAATGACCAATTTTAGAAACTCAGGAAAATTAAACTTTCTAGTCTTAGTTTCTCCACATTAAAAAAAAAAGGATGATCTTTTCATCAGGATTAAATGAGATAGTCTTAGTAAATCATTCAGCACAAGGTCTTGCATATAGTAAGTGCTCGGTATGTGTTAGTTGCTTTCTTCTGTCTCATACTGTTCCCTCCACTCTCTCAGGCTCAGGAATAAAGACAAGACAAGATCTCTTAGCTTAAGCTTTTCCAAGTGTAAAATAAGAAGGATTTGATTATGTGACCTTTGTCTCAGACAATACCTTCTTTCTATTCTTCTTGCTTTAATTAATCTTCTCATTCAGGATCAGTAGACTCAGCACAAAACCTGCCCTTGAGTGTTACATACACAAAAAGAAATTTTGCTCTCAGGAAGTAGAGTGGAAGATATCTGGGGAAATGCAAATTTGATGGCTAAATAAAACTTCCCTAAGTCAGATGATTTCCAAGATGAAGCTGAGATATTTCAGTGATGATGTAGAAAGGAGAGGCCAGTCCTGCCTCAAAGAATGGTTGTAATTAGTATGTTCATGCCATAAACATTTTTAACACCTACTGTATGTCAGGCATTGTTACATTGGGGAAACATGAATATAAATAGAGCAAAATGAAAGTCAGTCAGAGGAAAGGTACACTAACCTAAACCCAAGAGACCTGGTTTCTGGTCATGGCTTTGCAAAAACTGGTCACATGGCCTCTGGCAAGTCCCTCAGAGGTGTTAATCTCTAAATCTCAGCTTTCTGAGGGTGAGATGAGAGAGTCAGAGAGGTGACTTCTAGGGTTTTTGCTGTTTTTTTTTTCCCCCTCCAGATTATAGTTCTTGTCTGAAATTCAACTCTTTATATTCAAGTACTCTTGGAAGTCTCCCTCTGGATGAATCATAAATATGTCAACTGAATACATCTCATGCCAACAAACTAATCATTTACCCTTGTTCCCAATTCTGTCTCAAAGTTATCTGTATCTCCTATTCTTCCTGTTAGAGAATGGCATTGCTGTATGCCTGGAGACTATACCATAAGGCTATTGTATACAAGTCCCTCTCCTTCATAACTCACATCCAATCCATTATCAAACCCTGACAAATTCACCTATAAATTTCCAATGGACCTCTTTCTTTCTTACCTCATTGCCATTTCCTTAGTGTGGACTATTATTTTTTCTTACCATCTCTCAGCCTCTACTTTTACCTAAAACTCTCCGACACTATGGCCAAAGCAATTCTTCTAAAACAGAAATATGATCAGATTACTCATTTGCTTAAAAATTTGAGTGGCTCCCATCAAGAAGATGAACAACTTTCCAAGGATGTGTTTAACTATTTGTATGTAAAAAGTTTTGATCGGGTGGGAGAAGAAACATGGACTCCTGTTAGAGGTCCAGGTTCAATAGGTCAAATATACTTAGGAATGAATGAAAGACAAAACAACAAGGAAAAGAAAGGAGCTATTTAGTAGTGCCCATGCTCTATCAGATACTGTACTTTATATACACTATGTTGCTTTAACACTCAAAAAATACATGAGATCTCTTAGGTCAGACTCTCCCTGAAATAGACTCTGAGATGAAGATGTGTGTGCAGGAATTTCACTGGGAAGTATTTGTGAAATCAACACCTGTGGAAAGTGAAGGGCATAGGACTGAGCAGAGGGAGAAGTTGAACTCAATATAGTTGTAACAAAGGCCTCAGCTAACTCCACAAAGAGCTCTGGAGCTGGGATACCCCTCAAAGGTTGCTCCCAGTTGAGGCAAGGAGACTGGAATTTATATCCTTTTATTGACCAATTGACCGGTTGTTTGTTAGATGTGGGTGGACCTCACGAAAAGAACTGGCTGAGGACAGCTACTGAAGTACTCAGCTGAGAGCTGTCAGCCAGCAATGCTTCCAGCAACTGAGGAGAGATTGCTTTGCTGCTCTGAGATCTGAGCTGCATCTCACAGCATCCACTACATGAGGTAACTTATAGTACACTATTTTACAGATAAGAAATTAAGTTTCACCAAAACTGACTTATCCTAGGTCATACAAGTAGTGAGTGAAACCTCTGCCATTCTAATTCATATTTTCCTGACTCCATGCTCCCTCAGCTACATGTACATCTGAAATTAGAAAAGAATTTCATTAGCATAAAGTCAAACTTGAACCTTCAGGTATTTGGGTGGCAGTATAAGTTATCACACATATTAATACTTACAGGACAAATTAGAGCTGAGCAATAGTGCAGCCAAGTATTTAAGGTCCTAGAAGAGATTTCTGAGAACAGACAGTGCAAGTATCAGGGCCTGTGAAACTTCAATCTGAAATTCAGGACACAAGGAGAGCAAGACCATGCTTATGGAAGGCCCAGGATGAATGTTTGTAGAAGACTGGCAGCTGACAAAGCCAGCAAGATAGCAATCAGAGACCTGGCTGGGCCAGTGGTTAGAATTGCCCTGGGAGCTAGAGAGCTCAAAGGGCTGATGGGAGTGGGACAGAGGGAGGGAGAGAAAGAAAGCGTAAGGTCAAAATAGAGACACTTCCTAAGAAAAGGACAGGATACCAAAGAAGGAAGGAGTCATAGATACTTAATGATAAGTAGACTGAGATATGGGGCACAGAGCCCAAAAAGAATGGGATAGAATGAGCCCAATGGGCTACAGCTATTCTCTTCTCCAGGTCTCTCCTTCTTGCCCCTGGACATAAAGGGCTCTGATGATGGCTTTGCTAGGCACATATATCCCAGGCCAGTGTGGCAGGAGGAGGTAGAGCTTATATTCAAGTATTGCTTCTGCTACTTATTTACTGTATGACCTCTGGCAAATTATTTAACTCTCTACGCCTCAATATTTTTACCTGTGAATTGGAGATAATAATAGTAAGGTCTAGACCTGGTACAGAACTCATGGAAAAGACCTGCTGTTTCTGTTGTAGAAATCTTATATTCTTCTCCACTCATGACGTAACATACCTATGTGGGCAAACCAAACTTAGAACCCAGGCTATTAAAGTCGATTCTTGGATTTTAAAGAGTTTACTAAGCAAAATAGGAAGCAACATGATTGTCTGTCTTTCTCCTAGTCCTCTATCCCAGTCTAGAAGTCTTCCCCAGATTGTAAGAGTAGACACTCTGGGACTCAGGGAGGACTTCTGAAGAAGCCCCTGATGAGGTTCTAGTTGGAAGAAAAGCTGAGAAAGATAGCTAAGTATCAGGGTGCCATCTGAGCATGCAAGATTTAATAACCCAGGCACTCGGGGTCCAGATGAGACCAAGGTTTATCATTTTAATGGCCTTTATCCTGGTTCTGTCATCAGAACTGGGATCTGTGAGCCATCCTTTTTAAAAACAATATAACAGAATTAGAGGCCTCCTCTTAACTGACTTATTAATTTCTAGAAAAATTTCTTAGGATGAGACCTGCTCTGTTATCTTACTTAACAAGGCAAAATTTAGAAACAGTAAAATGAAGGAGGAAGCCTCTGTCTCTGGGTATGGTCTATACTGGTTTTACTCCATAGAATGCCTTCTAAAACTTAACATTTTAAACTATCTCATGATCTGCCTTTGCTCTATTTTCAAGGCAAGATAATTAACACAATATTCTTTAAGAAATTTCTCCTCATAAAACTAAGCAATAGCATATAATAAATTATACATTTTTATGCATTATGTTAAATTTAAAATAGCACGAAAGTGTGTGTACATCAGTCATTTTAGTTACAAATGAGCTTATGAAATGAGGAGCATTGCTTCCACAGCCTCCCCTTGGACACAAGCACCGTAACTATAATTATTATTGAAATTAGCCCCATCATCATGTCTGTACTTATGATACACAGAGGCATTTTCTGACTTAAAATTTTATAACACAGCAAAAGACTAAACTGTAGGGTGACCAAACTCACCCTACAGAATGAGAAACTTATAGGTATTTTATACAGTTACAGTTAAAATAAATAATCACTGCAATTGCTATACTGTGTGGTTTTCATATTAACCTCATACCCCTTCACGCGTGGATTCTGTGAAACTGAATCTGGTGTGGCTAAGGGTTCAGTTCATATTTACATTCTGTTTCACATTTTCTGCTTTGATTTGTATTTTATTTTATTGTTCTTGTGCTGTTTTATACACTGATATTTTTCTTTATAAAATATGATAGTCTGCTGAGAATTTTCAATTTCTTTATTACGAGGCTTTTAAATACTTATTGTAGAAAATCCACCTGTTTTCAATTGCTAACAGTTCTTAATGACCCATAATGTGCTTTGTCTCCAATTTGTGCTACAAAGCTACTGTTGCCTCTTATGGAGAAGCCCAGGAATGATGCTCATATCCAGGATACTTGAAGAATTCTGTTCTAGGTCTCCTAGGATTGTCCTTAATCTTGGCCACAAGGTGGTACTTCCTGTGCATCCCTAGATGCAGCTAAATAAAGTTCATTATTTAGTCACTCATGCCCACTTTCAGGACACCATAAAAATTACAGACATCAAATGCAAAATGGCTACCACATGCCAGGCACTGCACTAAACATCTTGTTTGCATTAATGTTATTTAGTTCTCTCAACGACTCTAAAAGATGGTTTCTCATCTTAACTATGTTACTGCTGAGGAAAGAAAAGCTTAGAGAGAATAAATGACTGGCCCAAGGTTGCAGGGTTGCATGATTTATAAATAGCAGACCAAGACTTGAACCCAGGTCTCTCTGACCATAGAACCAGAGTTCTGAATCAGTCTACTCTAGTGCCTTAAAAACAAAGATTTGGAGATATGTAAACTTGAAAGTAGTTGTGACAAGATTAGAAAACTATGGAATATTTTTTCCCTTATTTTTAAAAAATTTCCTTCAATGCTGTATTACATTTGCAATTTTAAAAAGAGGAGACAAAACTCTTATTTAAAAATCTCATTTCCTGCTCTTAACTAGAAATGATACCTGAAAAGTCATTCACGTGGTTAGTTGATAATTAAGTGTATTAGCTCTTGTATGATAACATTATTAAAGGATATTTAGAGTCATATTTGACCCCAATGGAATGGTTTTCTCATGGTTAGTGCTGGGGTAGGCAAATGGATGAAGACTTCCTCCATGTGCTTCATCTGGGGCAACCCCTAAAATTCACTGCTCTCTCCATTAATCCCAGCTGGAATTTTCCAATGAAGCTTTCTAGTCTATAGCTCAGTTTTCCAAACTGCTCAAGTGTCTTAGCTTTTCCCTTTCCCCTGGACTGGACTCACTTCAAATCAGTTCACCTCACTGGCTCGACTAAACAGGAATCCCTTTCTTTGGCTTCATACATGGCTCATGAGCATCTCAGAGGATTACTGAATGACCTCATGGAGCATGCAGCACCCACTTCCCTAGATGTCTCTATCTCTCAGGGAAGTAATGGTTGGTTAAGGACTAGAACTATTCAGAGATAAAGAAATGAATCCTGCTTTTCACCAGCCTTTGCAGGAAGAGTGCTCGGTAGATTTTCCAAAGAGCCATCTAGAACTGCTGAAAAGAAGGCTTTAGTTTGAGTTTTGTTTGGAAGGAAGAACAAACTAACAGTGGTTATCCAGGATTTCTAAGGTACTTCACAAATTATTGTCATATTTATCACTCTGTCTAAGAAGGTAAATTGATGCCCTGGGAGGCAATGTTTGATGTGCAGAAAATGTTGAAGGCTGATGATTCAACAGCCACTGTAACTGGTTCCTAAACTCTGTTCCTTCTTAGAAAGAGTTGAATGGCATGAGCATTGCCCTCTCTCCAGCAGTTTATACCAATAGAAAGCAGGCAAGCAGACCACATGGTTGCCATGTAGGGTAACCTGAGGGATACTAGGAAGCACCCTCCTATCTTACCAAAAGTGCTTCTCAAAGAGCTGTGGTGATTGCAGGGACATGAGAAGTTTAGGACCAGTCTAGGGAATATGCCTCAGAAGGGGAGAGGTGCCCATTCATTGGCTCTGGGGTCAGGAAGGAAGGCAGAAACATCAGCAGAACTGACAAGAGTTAGGGGAGGAAGTCCTTGGATTATAGATGTCATGGATATCTCTTCTCAACCTTGAGACTCCAGTTCTCTGACTGGATCTGAACCCTGGAGGAGGCACTGAGGTGGAAAACTTGGTGAAGGCCTTGGAGTGAACAGTCTCAGTACCATAGACTAAGTAAGGACCAAAAGGCACTGCCAGTAAGCATCTTCATAGGCCACACTTGGACATGTCCCCTGCTCCCCACCCTGGGCCTGGGCTACTCAACACATCTACATGTTCAGGAAGGTGACTGGCCAACATGAATACTCAGGGTAAAGATGTTGAATACAACCTGGTCCTAGGTCTGAGCTAGACCCACCTCATAGCCTAACTTCCTCTTCTGTCTTCCTTGAACCCCCACACAGGACTGTCTGGTCAACTGGTCTGCTCAGCCTCCATGTCAGACACCTGTCCCTGTGGACTTCCTCATCTCACCCAGCAGGGCCGACCCCAGGGTGTTTTTCCCAGTGCTTTCCCCAGACCAATTTTAGGCTCTGTGATCAGGTCTCTTAGGAGATGTTTCAGAGTTTGGGGAAATTTTGCATTTTCATTTTGTTTTTGTGGGTTTTTTCTTTGTTTTTGTTTTGTTGTTGTTGTTGTTTACTTATCCAGATAATTGTGCTCATCATGGGCTTTAAGTGGCCAGGTGGTCTGGCCTGCCCCTCAGTGAACATTCCCTATGGGGCTGGCTCACATTATAGGGACCTCTGGTCAAAGGCTGTGATGAGGATGATCATTGACCAGAAAGCCAGGCACCTTCAGGCAAGTCACTTTGTTATCCCTTGCCATAAAGTGTCAGGAAAGAGAGCAGCAAATCTTAGGGAAATGTTACACCTTCTTGTTTAAGCATAGATGGCTTTATTTTACAGTCCAACTGAGATTGTTCAGGGAGGGCTGTTTTCCACAAACATGTCCTTCCCAGTCTCAGGTGTGGGTCTCCACATAGCCATAGGGAAGGGAGTGGTTTTTGTTACAGATCATGGAGGTGAAGGGCAGAAAACAGTGCTCACCCAGAGTTCTCCTATTGCCCATGCCTTCATCTGAGCCAGAGGGGATGTTTCATGGGTAATGGGCTAATGGCCAACATGAGCCTGAAGATTAACTAAGGTTCTTGCCCAGTGTAATGGAAGTGGTACGGTGAGTGGATAGAGCATGGAGTCAAACAATGCAGGGTTTGAAGCCAATCCTTCCATTTTTTTGGCTTCGAGCCATTTAAAAAGTGATTTCGCAGCTCTTTACCTCAATTTGTAAAATAGTGATAATTAAGCCTGCCTTTTAGTCTTACAAAGATTAATGAAATAACGTATATGGAAGCCGTAGGCATCTAGGCAGTTCAATTAATGGGATTTTGTTCTTCCTTACCCTCTTGAGTATTCATGGGGATAATGAGTACACTCTAGGAAAAGAGAAAGAGGTCTTGACAGAATCAGGGTTCCCAAGTCTGGTCCAGGCTCTGACTTACATCACCATCAGCTTTGGCCCTTCATAAAGCTGTTGTAAAGGCCAAATAAGATGGTGAATGTGAAGGCTTTTGAAAATGACCCTGTAAATACAAGGCATTATCACCTGTGTATCTTTTGTTGTTCGTCTGTCAAAGCCTGCTTTTTGTAGTTGATGGAAGCAGCTTTGTGTACCAGATATAATAACTGTAAACCTGGAGTTACTCACCTTGCCCCTTAGGTCCTATATTAGTTTCCTGTGGCTGCCATAACAAATTACCACATACTTTGCATAACCGTAAATTTTTGTAGATATTTTTTATCAAGTAAAGGATAGTTGGCTAAGAGGTTTTTTTTTTAATCAGAAATGAGTGTTCAATTTTGTCAAATGCTTTTTCTACATCTATTAATATGATCATATGATTCTTTTTCTTTAGCCTGTTGACACGATGGATTAATTGATTTTCAAATGTTGGACCAGCCTTGCATAATTGAGATAAATCCCACTTAGCCATAGTGTATACTTCTTTTTATACATTGTTGGATTCAATTTGCTAGTATTATATTGAGGATTTTTGAATCTATGTTCCTAAGAGATATTGATCTGTGGTTTTCTTTTCTTGTAATGTCTTTGTCTGGTTCTGATATTAGAATGAATTAAAATATGGAATAGAAGGAGTTAGGGAGAATTCTCTCTACTTTTGTCTTCTGAAAGAAACTGTAGAAAATTGGTATAATTTCTTCCTTAAATGATTGGTAGAATTCACCCGTAAACCTATCTGATGCTTTCTGACTCAGAAGTTTATTAATTATTGATTCAATTTATTTAATAGATATATGCTTATTCAGATTATGTATGTCATATTATGTGAGTTTTGGAAGATTTGCCTCTCAAGGAATTGGTCCATTTCATCTAGATTATTAAATTTGTGGGCTTAACATTGCTCATAGTATTCCTTAATTATCTTTTGAATGTCCACAGGCTTGGTAGTGATGTCTCCTCTTTCATTTTTGATATTAGTAATTTGTGTCCTCTGTCTTTTTTATAATTTAACCTGGCTAGAGACTTATCAACTGTGTTGATCTCAAATAACTGGCTTTTGTTTTTATTGATTTTCTCTATTGATTCTGTTTTCAATTTCATTGCTTTTTGCTCTAGTTTTTAGTAATTTTTTTTTTCCTGCTTACTTTGGATTTAATTTGCTCTTCTTCTTCTAGTTTCCTAAAGTGGAAGCTTAGATTTTGATTTTCAGGTCTTTCTTTTTTTCTAATATATGCATTTAATGCTATAAATTTCCCTCTACGCACTACTTTTGTTGCATCCCACACATTTTGATAAGTTGTGATTTCATTTTCATTTTGTTCAAAATATTTTAAAATTTCTCTTGGGATTTATTCTTTGACCCATGTGTTATTTAGAAGTGTGTTGTTCAATTTCCATATATTTTGCGGTTCCCAGTTATTTTTTTGTTATTGATTTCTAGTTTAATTTCATTGTAATCTGAGAGCTGACATTGTATAATTTCTATTCTTTTAAGTCTGTTAAGGTGTATTTTATGGCCTAGAAGGTGGTCTACCTTGATGAATATTCTATATGAGCTTGAGAAAAGTTAGTATTCTGCTGTTGTTGGGTAAAGTATTCTATAGGTGTTCATTATACCCAGTTAATCGGAGGTGTTGCTGAGTTCCACTGTGTCCTCACTGATTTTCTGCCTGTTGGATTTGTCCAGTTCTGATAGAGGGGTGTTGAAGTCTCCAATTATAATAGTGGATTTATCATTTCTCCTTACAGTCCATCAGGTTTTGTTTCACGTATTTAAAGCTCTGTTGTTAGGCATATACATGTTAAGGATTGTTACGTCTTCTTGGAGAATTGGCCCCTTAGTTATTATGTAATATTTCTCTCTTTCTCTGATAACTTTCCTTCCTTTGATGTCTGCTCGGTCTGAAATTAATATAGCTACTTCCGCTTTCTTTCAATTAGTGTTAGCATTTTTTTTTCTTTCTCTATCTTTTTACTTTTAATCTAAATGGGTTTCTTGTGGACAACATATAGTTGAGTCTTGGTTTTTAATTCACTCTGACAATCTGTCTTTTAATTGGTTCATTTAGACCATAGACATTTAACGTGGTTATTCATATAGTTGAATTAATATTTATTATATTTATTATTATTTTCTATTTGTTACTCTTGCTTTTTGTTGCTGTTATTGTCTTCCATCTATTTGCTGCCTTTAATGATTTTAATTTAGTATTTTATATAATTTGATTTCTTCTCCTTTCTTAGTATATCAATTATATATAAATTTTTTACTTTACCCTAAATTTTACAATATTTTAAAACTAATCCAAGATTTTAAAACTAATCCAAGCATATTTCAAATAACAATGTACTATTTCATAGGTAGTATGAGTACTTTATTATAACAAAATAATCCTAATTCCTTCTTCCTGTCCCTTGTATCATTGCTGTCATTCATTACATACAAGCATATATAAGCATGAGCACACATTATTGCTATTACTATTTTGAATATTGTGCTGTCTGTTAGATCAATTAAGAGTAAGAAAAATAAAAAAATTATTTTACCTTTTTCCTCCTTCCTAAAAAACTTCTTTTAACATTTCTTTCAAGGCAGAACTACTGGCAGCAAATTCCCTCAATTTTTGTTTTTCTAAGAAAGTCTCTATTTCTTTTATTACCCTGATCTCCTTAGGGAGGCTCATTGGAGAGTGACTTTGATCTGTTAAAATGGACTTTAAAAACACCAGTCTGGTCTTTTAAAGTCTCTTTGTGAGCACCAGAAATAACATCTTTCCAGTGTTTCTTTCTTATACCATAACTCATGGAGAAGCACATGGTCTTTCTTCTGTTAATTCTAGTCTCATCTCCTCAACAAAAATTTAGACACAAGCTTGAAAATAAGGGCAGCTACTCCAAACACAGCACAGAGCTCACTAAACCCCACCACATTGGATCCAGCAGGGAAAATGGCTTTCTGACAACTGACCTGCACTTGCCCACCCATCTCTCTGTGACTTTGGCACCAGGACCTGATTGGATTTAGAGGTATACTCTGAAATTATGGAAAAAAATCAGAAATAAGATGTCCATCAGTTCATTACAGTTCAGTCATCCAAGTTCTACTGACCCAAATTTGAGGATAGTCTGATAAACTTTTTTTTTTTTTTTGTATTCTAAGATGAGTTACCAGATGGAACTGCCCATAGAACTTGGTTTCCCTTCCCTGGAGACAGCTAACAAAGTGGGGAAGGGAGCACGTTTCTGCCCACAGCTGGGGTTAGCCAAGGTGACCACACAGCTCCCTTCCTGGCTCTAGTAGTCTAATTGTCTGACTCGAATTTCTTAGGAATAACAAAGTAATTTAAGCCCTGAAAAGAGATGAGCAATTCTCAACATGCAAAAAGTCCCATAAGACAGGAAGCCTGCTGGTTCCTGATGCATAAACTAGACAGCAGAGGCAGCACCGCCTGATACAGAGTTTGCTTCTGCTATTGTGTCTTTGAGAAGCTGCCGAGCTCCTCGCCAGGCTCCCTTTCCACTTCTCACCGTCTGATGGATCCCAAGGAGCTCCCTTTCTTGAACTTCCTGCTGTTTCTCTCCCTGACTTTTGAACTGAGCTGCGGAACAGGTGAGTGTTCATATCTTTGAGGGTTTGAGTTCCATGATTACCTGCCATGGAGGAGAGATTAGCCCTGTGGATGGAGTAAAGATGCAGGGGCTGGGGGCTGTGGTTCAGCTGTCTCTTCCTTAGAGATGGGCTCTGAGTTTCACTTGCCTCTTTCAAAGAAGAAGGAACATTGTGAGCTTCTGGGCCTCTGGATTCCCAGCCACGGCCCCACCAATCCTCGTTTCCAAGGAAACCAGGAGCTCTGAGCCAAAGGCATCAGTCACATTCTAAATCAGCCTCTCAGGGTAAGAGGCTCTGGTTAGTTCTGGCTGAGTGGTTGGTTTTGCGTGGGCATCCTTCTGGCAAAGACTCAGGCTAAGAGACTGAGCTGGGGAATGGAGCTATGGTAGAAGATGACTTCCACAGCCCTGCCCTAGAAGAGAATCCTCACACACACAAGCCCGCAAACCAGAAACATGGTCCAATAACAAGGGCTACAATGGGGAAGAGAGGGTAGAAGTGAAAATCCCAGACTTTCAGTTGAGAACAGACGGTGGCCACAGTGTGGTACTGGTGGCTACTTTCTTGGAAGAGAAGGTTCCTAGCAAGAAGAGGAAAAGCCAGGATTTCTAGAGCCCAGGGCTTGTTACTGTAAGTTGGAAATGCAAATGGGGAACCCTCAGAGTCAAGGCAGCTTAGCTGTAGGGCCAGCCTCACAACAGAGCATTTAGAGCTAGTCTCTGCTCCTGTCTTTCTTCTTCTGAAGGCGATCTAATGTTCTCTGTTCAGTAGTATCAGGGCTGTGAAAAAAATATTT
This sequence comes from Pteropus alecto, assembly GCF_000325575.1. Taxonomy (NCBI): domain Eukaryota; kingdom Metazoa; phylum Chordata; class Mammalia; order Chiroptera; family Pteropodidae; genus Pteropus; species Pteropus alecto. Next base: position 3,246,525 of record NW_006443119.1, read on the forward strand.
GAGAAAGAAAAAGCCTAGCAAAAAGTGGACTTCGGCCTCACTGTGGAGTAGAGCGGGAACCTCTTTTCTACTTAAATGCCTTGGGACTTTGGTTAGACTGTGGGAGGCAGCCTGGAGCAGAAGCGGCATTTGGGAAGGGGGGAAATCCTGAGGCTCCGGGTGTTTTGTGCTTGGGGTTTTCAAGACCGCAAATCCATTATGGACTTTTCCAGGAAGAGCCCAAAGATGTGCTAGGGATGTTGGATGAGTTGCACATAAGGTCTATTTTTTCCCAGACTCCCAGATTAAGAGGCCTTTCCTGGTCCCACTTTTCCTCAGAATCAGGCAGGCCCATGGATATTGCTGCTTGATATCTAGGCAAGAAATATTTGAGCTCAGGGCTCAGAAAGCCAAATGAAACCACTTTAAGCCATCTGGGGAAGAGCCAAGCCTTCCTGGGTGCAACCTATTTGTCACTCCACCATTTTTGGAATATTACTTAGTGACTCTCAGGAAAGATGTTGTTGAACAGTGGGCTGGACTTTTCTATCTCTGTGTTTGCTGACCTCCTGGTCCATGGCGTCTCAGGCGCTGCCAACAGCTGCTTCACTGAAGGCTTTGGAGGTCACCGTTTAGTGAAAAACAGCCCACCCCTATAGGGCGTGTCTACCCAATCTGCAGCAGCTTCCTTCCTTGCATTCTATCTTCTCTGAAATATGCACAAATTTTTTAGTGTTTTTATTTCTAAATACACACCCTTTTGTGAAACCCCAATAAAACTCAGACAGAAATGCTTTGCAAGTGATACAGGTCAGCCATGACAGATTTACCCAACCAAGATGCCTAGTTCTTATAAAATCAGTACCCTTTCCCCTTACCATCTCTACTTAGCTCAACTTCCAATTCCCAGTCAGAATTGTAAATATCAAAAA
>NW_006443119.1:3247457-3277663 GCF_000325575.1 Pteropus alecto
AAAAAAAAAAAAGTCCGCATGTTCTTTCCTTAAATAAAATGAATTCTCCATTTCCCCAATGGTATTATTTTAAAAATAGGATTAATTTTAGAACAGTTCTGGGTTTACAACAAAATTGAGTGGAAAGTACAGAGATTTCCCCCTACCCTCACACACGCAAAGGCTCCCCTATTATCAGCATTCCCCACCAGAGTGGCACATTTTTTACAATTGATGAATCTACCCCAATGGGATTTTTTATTCTTTTATGCAGGTCCTCTCCACCTCTTTTACACACATGGGGGAGAGGCGAGGGACAAGTGAATGTGTGGGCTCTAGACTTGGCCCAAACTTGTGTGTTCACTGGTTCATTTTATTCCAAGGTATAGATCTAGGCACTTCTGTTTTTCGAAAGCTTTAACAGCGTGATATAATGCCATCACCATTACTGTCTCCAACTCTGGACTGGAAATCAAAACATCAGAGCTATTTAGTTTTATACATAGATTGACCTTGGATAATCTCATGCAGCAAATATGTATTAAAGATATATGATGTGACAGGCACTGTGCAAGGTGTGGAGGAAGCAAAATGAACAAGCACAGTCTCTGCCCAGCAAGTGACACAGTGTCTGGTACATGAGAGCTTTTCCATGAATGTTTGTTGGATGAGTAATAATAGTATGTACTGCATACCAGGCACTGTTCTAAGTGCTTTATGTGTATTATTATTTAATTCTCATGCCAACTCTATGATGTATGTTGATTATTGTTATATTATAATTATTATTATATTGTCACATTATAGAAGAGCAAAGAAAACCACAGAGTAGTTTGGCAATTTATCTATAGTCACACGACTTGATTCCAGAGGTGTCAATGAATAAACGTAGGTGATCTTATGTTTAGGGAGGGGTGAAATACTAAAATTTGTATTCAGGTCCCATGGTAAAACTTAGAATATGCTATCTATAGTTAAAGCATATGAGTTTATTTTAACTGAGTTGAAATGAACTGAAGTATACAAATTTTCAAAAGATGAGAGAAGTTGATAAAATCATAGAAGGAAGTACAGGACATATGGAAGTATTTGATCTGGAATTTGGAAAATATATAGAAACTTCTTTAATCATGTAAGTTTTCATTTAATTTTTTGTAACTAGTTTGTTTATTGGAAGAGTATCACATGTACATCTATAAAACTTCAAAAATACAAAAGAGTATAGAATGGAGACAAATCTCCTTTCCATACCCCTTGCTGGAGGCAACTACTGTTACAAGTTTCTTGCATGACCTTTCAAATATATACATCTGGTAGATTGGGTTTTTATAGAACTTGAAAAGAATACTCGAGATGAAGGCACAAATGCAGAGGTGAAGTGTTGTGAATGTTCAGGGGAAATGGTATGTGGTCTGTTGTACCTGGAACCAAATGTAGAGAAGGGTCCTCATTATTTCCCTCCACATTATATCTCTTAGGGATGTTATATAGATAAAGCAGAGTATATTCTGATTTAGGAGAGAGGAGAACTTAGACTCTGTGTTGTCATTTGTTCATTTATCTCATTCAGTGGTTTTATTCTCTTGGCTAACGAGGATTTTTTCAGTTTCTCCTGTCCCAAGTGAGCGTTAGGGTTATAGCAGTGAACACAACAGTCACGGTCTCTACTCTTATAATTAAATGAGGACAACAGGCACTGAACCAGAGTTAAAAAGCATGATGAGTGATATGAAGGAGAGATGCAGAGTGCACTGGAAGCACATGGCAGGGAAACCTCATCTCAGCTGGTGGTCAGAGGTAGAGACCTGCAGGATGGAAGGCATTAGCCAGGCAAGTAAAAGGTGGTAACAGACTTTTAGGCTGGGGAACAGTAAGTGCAAATATTCTAAAATACAAAACCTAGCAGCTTCAAGGACTGAGAATAGGAAGATGGCTGATGGGACTATAGTTTAAAAAGCAGCCTATAGGCAAGTCATCTTTTCCTTTTCAGCCTAGATTTGCCATAAAAGCTGTGAGGCCTAAAAGTCCTGCCTCTTCTCTACTTGAAAGAAATGCTGTAGAAACATGCTATAAGCACATGTGAAAGTATGGGACAGGGAGTGGGGGGATGGCTTGCTAGCATTAGGTAGAATCCCATCTTGTGAAAGGGTTGGCTAAATGCTACTGATTTCAGGAAAATATCCATGAGCCCATGTGACTCACTCTACTTTCTAAGTAGAATTACCCTTGAAGGAAAGTGAGTTGGTGTTAACGGCTACCAATGTTCCCTCCAAACCTTTTCAGTAAACAGGGGTGACTGAATCACAGACCCACTGGAAAACACTCATCAGGCAGCAGCTTGTTTCAGGAGCAGAGACTCCATTTGAAGGGTTTTGTGAACCACATTAAAGTCCCCACTTATTTTTCCGCTCGTGCTTAGGTGGCTATGATTTCAAGTCTCCCAGCCACTCACACACACTCAGTTGTTACATCATCATTCTTATATGGTTATGGGGTGTAAGGGTCCCTTCCTAACCAGGTTTTGATTCCACTTCCCATGACTGAGTGTTCACAAACCACTTAGCTTGTCTATCTCATCTGCCCCCTCTTTTCTTTTCCTCTACCCCTCCTATATTCTTACTTATTTATTTATTTGTTTGTTTGTTTGTTTGTTTTCTACTCCCTCTCTCATCCTATATCCCCACTTTCTCCCACTTCCCACCAATTCCAAGTTCTGAAAGTAACCATAGTGCATGGGGATTGGGTTAGGTGGAGGAAGGGGCACATGGAAGACATATCAGAGAGGGGAGAGTTATGGTGTGAGAGTGGGAATCATTTCTGTTTCTTTTTTTATCCATATCAAAATTGGTATAAAAATTAACAGATAATCTTGTTTTGAACCTCAGATCCCTTTGAGAAATGACCTTTATGGATGTGCTCTCAGAAAAATGTGTGTCTGCTTATCTAACAACTTTTTGTACAGAATTTCAGGGGACTCATGCACCACAGAACATTTCTACTTGCACATATGGTTCCAATTTTCTATAATCCCTCTATATAGAGAAGTTGAAGTTCAGGATACAAGAGGTTACTCTTTGGATACTGTACGCACCACATTATCTGAACAGTCAGGCATTCATTAGTGTGGCTGGAAGAATTTCCAACATGATTACCAAATTATCTTTGTAAAACACCAACACCAACTCCAACATTTATCGTCTAAACAATTAAGCAACAAAGAGAGCACTCTGTTTTCAGAGTTGATAGTAAATTTAAAAGAACAAATTTCTAATTGCCTTTCTCGCTTTTTCTTAATAATTATGAGTCTCAACCACTCTAACGTTAGCCCAGGATTAGAGTGATTGAGACTATTTTTTTCCCAGTCTCCGAATCTCTAGTCTGATATTAACTGGGTTCTTTTCAGGACAGCTTTACGATTTCAGGGTATTTTGGTATTAGGAACATTTTGATCAGATTGCCAAATTTTCCAACAACCCATCTTAATTACAAGTTAATTGTGTCTGCTTCATTACTTAAGCAGATAGTTTTATTTTTCTCTTCTGACTTTCTTATCAACAAGAACATTCTGTGCTCTCTCTGAGTTATGGAATCCTTCTTTTATGAACATTAGCTTATGGTTAAGTTCATTTATTACATCTGTAATATATTGGGAAAAGCTGAATAATAGAGATTTTAGTCAGGTAATATAGCTTTCAGCATTCATAAATTGTACAGATATTTATTAAAAGCCTACTATGTGTCAACCACTGTTGTAGGTCCTAGGGACAAAACAGTGAAAAAAAATGAAATTCTTACTCTTGAGGAGTTTGCATTCTAGTGAGGGAAACAAAAATAAAACAAATGAATGTACAATATAACATCAGACAGTAAATGCAACAAGAAGGGGGATGCTATTTTAGAAAAAGTGGTGAGAGCAGGTTTCGCAGAGAAGATAATTTTTTTAACAGAAACTTAAAGTGAGAGAATGAGTTATCCAAATATACAAAGGAAGAGATTTCCAAAGAAAAAGAGAGAGAGAACAGCAAATACAAAAGCTCTAAACAGGGAATGCTCTTGAAGAATGATGGAGTAGTTGGAGCAGGTGTGACCACAGTTTAGAGAGCAGAGAGCAGGCAGCAGATGGAACAGAAGCAGTAGCAGGGACTTACTTATTCAGTCTTTGAAGCTAAAATGAGGACTACGGATTTTTATTCTATGGGTTCTAGAAAGCCCTGGAAGTTTAAAAGCAGGAGAGATAAAACTGGACAGTTTTAAAAGATAGCCCCATCCATGGTGAGGATACAAGAGATTAGTTGGAAGAAAATGGCAGTACCCAGGCCTGTGATAATGGTGGTAGAAACGAACGAGTTTTGAATACCAGATGGATTTTGATAGCAGAGGCAACAGGATTTGCTGACAGATTGAATGTGGCATACGAAAAAAAGTCAAGGATGATTGCAGTGCTTTGGCCTGAAAATTTGGGGGAATTTTGATATTGTTTGCAGAAAGGGCTATGGGATCAAGAGTTCATTTGCTAAGGGATGCTCTTTAGACCTCCAGATACTGAGGAGTAAGTGCAGTGAAGGGTTTGAGTAGGAGATATATCTCTATAAGCATTCCAGAAATATGCTGAACTATGCAACTGAATGAATATGGCTAGGAAAGAGAAGAGGTCTGAGTACTGAGTCCTGAGATGCTTCAATGTCTTTAAGAGCAGAAGATTCTAGTCAAGTAGACTGAGAAGGAGTAGCCAATAAAATAGAAAGAAAACTAAGACAGTGTGGTCTTCCAGGGACCAAAAGAAGTGTTTCAAAGAGGGAATGATGAACCATGTTAGAATCTTCTGAGAAAGCAAGATGCAGATGGAGAATTGACTTGATATCATGGAGTACATCATGACCCTAACAAGAGTGGTTCCAGTGAGCAGTAGGGATAAATGTCTGTTCAGAGTGGGTGCAAGGAAAAATGGATCAGGTAACAGAGACAGAAAAGATAAATGCACCTGAAAAAAACTTTGTGATAAAGGAAAACAGAGAAATGGGGAGGTGGCTAGAGATATACCTGGGATCAAGAGAGGGTTTTTTGAGATGAAAGAAAATACATGTTAGTATATTGCATGTTGAGAGAAACAGCCCACAATGTATCATACCGTAATAAAGCTGACGATGCAAGAGGCAAGGGCTAGTGCAGGAGTAAAGCCTTGAAGTATGTGAGGGCTCCATAAAGGAGGAGGCACAAATAGACGATCCATCCAAGTAGGTAGGTTGATTTTGTGGTGATAATTAATGGAAGTTCTCTTCTTGTTTCTTCTGCTTCTTCAGTGAAATGAGAAGCAGGATCATCATCTGAGGTTGTGGGTTTGAGGAGAGAAGAGGTGTTAAATAATCAGCAGTAGGATCCCTTATAGTGGTTTGATAGGTTTTTGTTGTTGTTGTTATTGACTCAGCATTTTTGAAAAAGAAAAATAAAATTATTTCTCACTCTCAACATTATTAACTTCCTACAGCTGTTTTGAGGGCTTGAATACTGGGTTCAGAACTTCCCTGATTACACACTTCTCTTTCCTCATTATCTGAATTGATGCTTCTGTAACCTTGGTCTCCTAGGCTCATAAGCTCAAAATCAGTTTTAGTTGCTCTTCATCCTTCATAGTATATAGTGATAAGAAATCTGATCCAAGAATTAACAGATTTTAATTCTATTTCAGTTACCAGTTATTTAATTTTAGGGAAGTCGTTTAACTTCTCTATGTCTTACATGCCTTAACTATAAATCTGAGTTGATAGAATTCTCTCCCAGATTAAAGAAACCCAGTGTCCTAGTTAGCATATATAATTCTATAAGTAACTTTAAGATTTCCATTAGGATTTTTGAAATATTGAGAATACAGTAGAATCCTCATGACAATGTTATAGACCACCAAGACCTGGCAAGCCCAGGGATGGCCCAAGAGGAAGAGGAAGAGCCTCCAGTCTGTCATTCCTGATCCACAGACAGGATACAATTCTCAAAGGGCCCCATAATAAGGAACTGTCTTCTTCCTCCCACAGGTGAGAGCTCGATGGATTGCCCGGTGATCCCTGGGCAGTTGGGAAGCAGTGTGCTGCTTCCCCTGACATCTGAAGGGATAAGGAACACGAACAAGAGCATCCACATCATTGTCACAATGGCAAAATCACAGGGAGAAAACATCAAGAAGAAAATTGTATCTCTTGATTTGCCCAAAAAGGTCTCTCCACACTATGTAGAAAATGGCTATAAATTTCATCTGGAAAACCTGAGTCTGGGAATTCTGGAAAGCAAGAAGGAAGATGAAGGCTGGTACTTTATGACCCTGGAAGAAAATGTTTCAGTCCAGCACTTTTGCTTGCAGCTGAGCCTCTATGGTAATAATGATGGCTTCCCCAGTCCACAATGTAAGGTCAAGATTGTCCTTTGACTAAGAACTTAGGCCTCTCACATAAGCAAAGAGTATCCAGTATTGGAAGCAACTTGAGAGGTCACCTAGTCCGGGGGTATTTAAACTGTTTTTCAGGAGGAAATTTTAGAGGTTCACAAATCTTTTTTGTCCAAATAGCATGTTGGTGGTAGCTGATTAGCAGTAGTCACTCATTTCCCAAAGGAAAGGTGCCCAGCTGCCTGTGGGCTAGAGGACCTGGAGCCCCAAAAGTCTCAATTTGCAAATAAGATTTTTTTTTGAAAAAAAGTTTCTTAATGATTTTTTAAGAGTTTGAATACCACTTTCTTTCATAGATGACATTGAAATTCAAAAAGGGTTTGTACATGCTTCCACATATCTGTGTGGGTGATTCACTGTATTTAGGGGTCCTGAGAGAAGGAGAGCTGAAACTTAGCCCACACACCACTCGCCGAGCCCTGTGCCCACACACCACTCACCAAGCCCTGTGCCCTATCATCGCATGACATCTTCCTGGGGGAAAGGCACTTTTTTCTCATTGAAACAAAGGCTCTAGTTATAAAGTTGCTTAGCTGCAGAACTTAAACTAGAACCTAGGTCCACCTGAATCCTAGATTTGTTTTTTTGGTGAAGCCAGTGCTTTTTCGAGCCTTTTTAATGCCAGCCCCTCTCGAATGCATCCACTTTGTGTCTCTTAGGCCCAGAGGCTCCCTTGAATTCCCAGGGATCCTGACCACCATGAGGGCTGCCCTGCTTCTTTACAGTGGCTTTCCTATCTCTGAGGATGGTACAGGGAGCTCCACCCACACAGCATTACTTTAAAATCCTCAGGCACCTACAGGAGAGACAGCAATACCCTTCCCATCCTTTCTCTGCCCCTAGCATTCCCTTCCCTCCAAAGAGTGTATGCAGAATTCCTCCAGCCCTCCAGCAGGTACCTGATCACTCCACTGGTGGCCCTGGTTCAGGGCTGCCCTGAGCATGGAGATTGCACATTATGCATTTTCCAGAACTATTCACTGCCTTTGTGACATCTTGTCACATTTTGTGATCAAATTCTTCCCTTGGAAAATATGGCCTCTGCAACTATGATATTTTTATCAAGTCAAAGAAAGAGGCTGTATTTTTGAGTCAGACAGATCTAGGTTCAAATCTCAGCTCAGCTGCTTAGAAGCTGAGTAAAATTATATAAGATACTCCACTTCTCTAGGACGTAGTTTCCTCATTTAAAAAATGGGAATAATTATAACTAGGGTAGTAATCGTTGAGAACATTTTTGAGAAGATTAAGGAAGATGGTGGATATAAAGTTCCAGCATTGTGCCTGTCCAATAGTAGTTGCTCAATAGATAAACATTTCCCTTTATCTTGCCTATTTCATGGCATTAGCGTGAGATAGGTTAATGAGGCCTGTGGCTATCCCTACTTCACTAAAGCATGTGCGTGCACGTGCACACACACACACACACACACACAATAAAGTCACACCACTAAAAAGTCATTCTTTTAGTTTTAGGAGGTAGTACTTTCACAAACGCCAATTAAACCCATGGAGGATACACTGACAGCAAACTCCTTGGATAGAATATACGTGAGCAACGCACATCAGCAACATCAGGAGAGGCAAGGAGACCCCCAACAGTATCCGTAGGAGGGAACTAAAAAGCCAATTTTTTTCTTTTCTATTTTATTCCAAGGTGGTCCAGGAAAGGAGTATATGGGAAGAGAGAAATGGTGCAGAGCAGTAGATCCCCACTAGAAATAAATCACACTGCAGATCCAGGAGGAGGAAAAATGCTATTAGGCCACATTTTCTTCTAACAAAATTGTCAAGTCAGAATTTCAAGGGGTTCATTTCAGTGATGGCTCCCTTCCTCCCCCTCCTGACAGAGCAGATCTCCACTCCGGAAATTAAGGTGCTGAACTGGACTCAAGAGAATGAGAATTGCAGCTTGATGTTGGCCTGCATGGTAGAGAAAGGGGACAAAGTGGCTTACAGCTGGTTCGAGAAGACAAATACCCACCCGCTGAGCCTAGCAAATGACTCTGCCATTCTGTATCTCACCCTCGGCCCTCAGCATGCCAACAATATCTACAGCTGCACTGCAAGCAATCCCATCAGCAACCGCTCCAGGACCTTCACTCCATGGTCCCAGTGCAAGTCATATTCCCCAGGTGAGTGCCCTGATGGTGGCTAGTGCATCACATTAATGATGCACTAACCTGGACCAATCATTCTGTTTCCATAGCTATGGCGTTCACCTTGGTAACAACACTTTACATCTTTTCTATAGTTTTCAAAAACTTCCCATGTGCATTCAGGGAGTACTCTCTACTCATAACGACCAGGGTGGCATTATTATGCTCAGTTCACAGTTGAGGAAACTAATAAGAAATGATAAAGGCAGACCCAGAGCCCAGGTCTCCAAGTTGTGATCCTTCTTCTCTCCTCTTGCTTTGGATCCAGTCTGCAGGGGTGGCTGGGTGAGGGGTTGTGGGTAGCAGGTCCTGACTCTCGCATCCCTGCTCCACTAATGGTGAGACAGTCTATACCATTAATAAGTATGGATCGATCACCTAGGCTATAGGAAATTGGGGATAGATGTGACATATGATCTCTGCTCTCTGGGAACCTGTTGTAAAGATAAGACATGAAACATTTGCTCAGTAATAAAAAGCAGGATACAATGGAGGACCACATTTTACAGAATGGACTATGGATCCCATAGCCAATTAGAGGACCCAGGGAGTCAGCTCTCTGATGAAGACATAGACTGGGAAGTTTGGGAATAATGATAAATGGTATAGTACTTTATTATTGGCAAAGCACTTTCAACTATATAATCTCTTTTGATCCTCACAATAACCTTACCAGATAAGTGTTATTATCATCCTCATTTTACAGATGAGGAACTTGAATCTCATGGCATTTAAGTACCTCCTCAACTTATAAATAGTAGAGTCAGCACCTAGATCTTTGACTGCTCTTTTTCTAGAAAGAAAAGCATCATTATTCTGTTATGAAAAGGAATAGAGTGCTGATTAAGTAAACCTGTCGACCACTTGAGGTTGGAAACAAGATAGACCAACAGATTTTGTGTCCATGCCTCAGCTATGTTCAGAGACAGAAGAACAAGTGTGCTGGCCCTGCAAGGCATTACTCATGCCCTAACATTCTCCTCTCTGGATCCACTGGGAGTCTCCAAGAAGACTCCTGCCCACAGCGTATATCAGTGTATATATGGAGGAATTTCCAGATGACCAGAGATGGCAGGATGAGGGAATCTAGCCAAGTTATGCCCATCAGCATAGGACTTCCAGTCAGAGACTTCCCTGAGGTATTCCCAGATAGACTGCTGGGAAAATCTCACCTGGTCTCCAGTCTGCATCTGAGAATTCTTTGATTAATGTAACCCACTGTATGTTGCCTCCCCCAGCCATTAATGTCAGAGTCCACTATCTGTCCGCCTACTAGATGTACCTGGCTGCTTGCCCACCTTGCACACGAAGTACATTCTGAAGCTACCCCCCAGTTCAGATCTCTCTCCTTGCCCATAGTCATTCAGAACATGCTGGCAGGACCCAGAAAGTGCTGTTGCATAGTTTAGAGTTTATAGAATGTGACCCCAGAGGCCCTAGATCCAATGATGCCCCTTTTACTTATAAGGATAAGTTGCTTAACCTAAGACAGGTTATTTCTCTAAAATAATAACTGACAGGTCTTCATTGTTTTGTATGTGCTAGTGAGGTGGTATCTCACTTAATCCTCACAGCAACTAAGTAGTATTAGTATCCCCACTTTACAGATGAGGAAATAAAAATATAAAAAGGTCACACACAGAGCAAGTGACAGAGCTGAGTTGTCTGATACTGGCATTCTTATAGATACTAGTGGAAGAGATAATACACTTAAAATGCCTTATAAATTATGATAACAGTGTGTCGTTGTTTTTCTTGGGCTGAGGAAGTAGTAGTCCTTACCCTAGCACAGTCCCTTCTGGTTGTAGTAGTCCTCCTAGAGTTAAGGCAGGGCATCAAATATTTTACCATAGCCTATCTCCAAAAAGAGGGAGAACTCTCTTCATGCTTATCAATGAAGCGTGCTTCTTGCTCCATGCTTCTTGTGATTTAACAAGAATTTTTTCAGTGTATTCCAAAGTCTTGGCAGGCCATAAAGCTTATACTCTAGTACATGGCTCAGGATTCTCTAAAGAAATAGGAAGATGCTCTTATCTATCTAAGCTACTTTGAGGACAAAGTATGCATTAGTACGAACCAGATTTAATGAGTATGAAACAGACTTCTGGGAGCTGTGGAGAGACAGAAGAAACAGAAACATGGTGCCATAGGAAAAGCCCTTGCAGGGTCTCAGCTCAGTCATTGAGAGCTACTTAACATGGGGCAGCCATTTCACTTTCTTGGGGCTCTGCTTTATCATCTGTAAAATTGAAAGGGTGAGCTAGCAAAGAGTCCATATCCTATAATTCAATTGGTACATACGTTAATAAGAAATGCTAATAATGTGTTACCAAGGTGAAGGTGTATTAGTTTGCTTGGGCTGCTGTAACAAAGTATCACAAACTGGTGTCTTAAACAATGGAAATGTATTCTCACAGTTCTGGAGGCTGGAAGTCCAAGATCAAGGTCCTGGCAGGGTTGTTTTTTCTGAGGGCTGGGAGGATGTATTTGTTGCAGAACTCTCCTTGGCTTATAGATGACTGTCTTATATCTCTTCACGTTGTCTTCCCTCCACGTGTATCTCTATCTTAATTCTTCTTCTTTTAAGGACACCAGTCATATTGGATTAGAACCCACCTTTAATTAGTTTTCTAGGAATCCTATACAAAATACCACAGACTGGGAAGCTTAATAATGTAAATTTATTTTCTCACAATTCAGGAGGCTAGAAGTCCAAAATCAAGGTGTTAGTAAGGTTGTTTTTTCTAAGGTTCCTCTTCTTGACTTCTAGATGGCCGCCTTCTTGCTGTGTCTTCATGTGATCTCTCCTCTGCGCATGCACATCCCTGGCGTCTCTTTGTGTATCCAGATTTCCTCTTCTTATAATAACATCAGTAAGATTAGGTTTGGGCCCACCCCAATGGCTTCATTTTAACTTAATCATCTTCTTTAAGACCCTACCTCCAAATATGTTTACATTCTGAGATCCTGGGGGTGAGAACTTTTAACTTATGGATTTTGGGGGACAAAATTCAAACCATAAAACCACCCTAATGACTTCATTTTAACGTGATTATTTCTATAAGATCTTGTCTCCACATTCTAAGGACTTCAACATATGAACTTTTGGGGAAACACAATTCAACCCATAACACAAGTAGAGATCCCCTCCTCTGCCTCCAGAGATGGGGAACCACAGCATGTCAAAACCAGTCACACAGCTGGTTTGTGGCATGCTATTCCCAATACACCAGGTTGCCTAAATACAAAAAACAGTTTTAATTCATTGATTTGTGTTTGCAAATCAATACTATTCATTCTAAAAATACTGTTTCTCCTATGTTCCAACATTGTGTTAAGTGATGAGAACACAGAAACAAAAAAATGTGTGATCTTTACCCTTAAGGAAGGAGATAGTTCTGTAAGTAACTAATTTTCCTAAATTGCATAGTATAATAAGTGAAAAACAGAGGTGTGTGCAAGGTAACAAAAAAAGGGGGAATGATTAGCACTGTCTCAGGGAATCAGAGAGAACATCACAGAAGACGTGACATAAACTGGGTTTTGAAGAGTAAATAGAAATTACTTAAGCAGATAAAAGAAAGACATTTCAGTCAGAGGGAAAAGTAGATACAGCTGCATCTTGTTCTATATTATTCTGTAAGGGAAACTATTGTAGAGTTTAAGAAGAGTAACATGATCAGCTTTGCATTTCACAGATGAAATTTAGTGGTGTGGAAAATAGACTGAGGCAGAAAAGAAGAAAAAGAAAGAGAAACTAGTTATGGGGAGGGGCCATTATTGAAGTAATCCGTCAAGAGATGATGGGGCCTAAGCCAAGGCAGTAGTACTTTACCAAAGACTTCAGACAAGGGAAATTCCAGCCATGGGATGAAATGGTGAGGTTTGAGGGTTTATTAGAGATCACTTCACCATCTATAATGAAGACAATAATTTAAAGACATTTTTTACTTTCATTATTGAAAAATTCAAAGTGGTTAATGATGTAGTTAAACCAAATATGATGTCAGTACTGTCTCTTCGCAGAACTCACTTATACTTACAGAACATATATGTTCCTTAGAATCTTATTTTCTAATGACATTTGTCCAAGCTCTCAGTAATATATTCATTCTTATTTTAATTGCCATCTCTGTGTTTTACAGTAAGAAACACCTTAATATCTATCATTATGAAGCATCTTTATTGCAAAGTCCAAATCCTGGGGTGCTACAAAGTACTCTCACTAGGTGATGCAAAGCATGTTGATGTGGGTCAACACTGGGTAGTGTGACTTGCTGCAGTCCTACATGACCATGTTCTGAAACATTTATGTCTATGCTAGCATAAATAATACAAAACCTTAAATGAGTTAACTGAAAGGGGAAAGCCCCTGGAGGCTCATCTTGAAAAGAGGACCCTGTTCAGTAGATTGGCAAAAAGCTGGCTCAGCAAGCTCAGTGGAAGAAAAAACGGACACACTGCCAGTGAGCTCCTGGGGCTTTCCCTTTCTATCAAGGCCATTTCTTCAAACAGGGAGCTTCCACCGTTACAGAGTCACCTAGATGTTTCATGCACAAGGGTTGATCCCTCTCCATGTTACTCCTAATTCAGCAAGCATGACAACATTGGTGGAAGGATGGAACCTGGCTCTCATGGGCCAGAGCCTTGTCACATGGTCATACCTGCTAGAAGGGAAACTGAGAAATGTGGTCCTTATCTGGGCAGCCATGTGACTGGACAAGACTTGTCTGTGGAGGAATGAGGGAAATGGTACTCAGGGCACAACTAGTAGCTTCTGCAACACAGTGCTAGGTAGGATAGGCGGGTGTAAGGGATTTTTCTGGAAGCTGTGAACTCTGTAAAATGTTTTACTTGGCTGGTCACAGATCTTAAATTAGTACATGGTTTGTAAGCATCCTTTCCCCACCCCCAATTCTGAGTGAAAATCACCACAACCAAGAAGGTATCTCTTTAAGATGGTTGACTTCTTCAAGTAGATGTACATGGTGCAGGCAGCCTTGCTGACAGAACCACATGAAAGGCAGGAAAGAGATCTAGCATTCTCAGACCGTTACATTAGTATCTTAGTATCACCTGGGGCAAAATACATTTGTTTCTCAGATTCATTTTTGTTTTTTTCCTTATCTCCCTTAAAGATTAAGGTTTGGGAACTTGAGGAGAGAGAGGAGCTTTTGTGTTTCTGTGGCAGCAGAACTTCAGAGACTGAAAAAAGGCCCTCCATCATTTTCTTGGAGGCTTGGCTATATGCCAAGTTATCATATTTAAACCACAGCCAATAGAGTAGAGCAGAGGTCCCCAACCTTTTGGCACCAGGTACCAGTGCTCTTATGAGAATTTAATGCCTAATGATCTGAGGTGGAGCTGAAGTGGTGATGCTAGTGCTAGGGAACGGCTGCAAATACAGATGAAGCTTTACTTGCTCACCTCCTGGCATGCGGCCCAGTTCCTAACAGACCACAAACTGGTACCAGCCTGTGGCCCAGGGGTTGGGGACCCCTGAAGTAGAGGACCAAATGGTGGAGACTTGTGCATAGTACTCTTTATAAGTACATCAGGGCACAGGAGTTCTCAATCAGACTGTTCAGCAATCTCTAAGAAGCTGGGGGTGCACGTGGTGGTAGGGGCGAGAGTTACCAAACTTGCTGTTTAAGATGGTTCAAATAGGCTTTCTTTGTGAGTGAAGAATGAGGCCTGCGGACCCTAGAACAGCAGAACAGCCTCTGTCTGACTTCTGAGCGTAGATATCCCGAGAGGCCTTACGCCATTTCTGAGCAAAAAGAGGGAGAGCTGGAGTTTCTGCCACAGGAAATAGTGGTTTGAAAATGAGAACACAGGTGGTGCTGACAGCAAGACACATGCTTTCCTCCTGGTTCCATGTTGTTATTATAAAGCAGATCTCAAGTAGGTCACTGCTCATTTCCTTCTACTGCTGCCCTGGGCCATTCAGAAGGTGATGCTGCATTCCTTCTGAGACCTTCTCATATTTAGCACTCTGATAACTCTTAAGAAAAAGGTACATGACAGTCTTCTCCCAGCTTTATTCTATGGCCTCTAACTTAGTTCTTCATGTGTATATTGAGTGCCCCCCTGCCCTACATTGTATTGGATGGAATGGGAGATGCCAATAAAGCATAAGGTCTGATTTCCAGGAATTTACAATCTAGGTGGGACTTCTATACTTTCCTAGGTAGAAAAATATTATCATATTAAAACTGCTATTAGAATTCCTCTTTGGTAGAAAACAGTGTTTGTTTAGGATAATACCTTAATAAATGTTAGAGGGCAGAAAATGAGACGTCCTTCCCCCCCGCCCCCCACCACCACACACACACAAAGAACCTGGCAGTGGGCTAGATGGTTCTGTATGAGGAAGGAGGAACACATTGCTAATGTAGATAAAGGAAGAGAAAGACAAGCTCTGAGCCTGTCCAATGGTGGGTGGAAAGCTGCCTGTTTATGATGGAGTCTGCTCCCTGTGACCCTTCATATCTACAGTAGAGGATTCAAACCCATGAAATTCTTAGTGTAGGTTTTGGGTTTTGGGGTGTGCATGTGTGTGTGAAAAGTGATGAGGGCACTGAACCTTGTACCCAGGACAGCCCAGACTAGAGCAGAAGCAAAGACTCAGAGGATCACAAGGAAGTTACTGCCAGAAATTACAGAAATCCCGGGCAGCGTGATCTCAACAAGCCATAAAATAGCTTTTTTTCCCCCTATATTTACTCAAATTCCTGAGGGCATAGAGTCCCTGACATTTAGTTTCCATATATATATCATAATTAGAAAGTAATACCAAATAAGTGAGTACCAAGTGCATATAAAGTTGGGCCTGCTAACCAGATGGAGAAAATAAGTCATAAGCAAATAACAGGGTGGGACTGAAGTATCTCTGGACATCAGTGAAGGAACTCCTCTGGACTTGACATCAAACCTATCTCCTTGTCCTTTCAATCAACCAACAAAAATTTACCAAGGACCTATATATGCCAAATACTAAGAGAGCTGCAAAAGATGTAAAGAGATGGTATCTGGCTTCCAAGAACCTAGCAGCTAGTTGAGAAATTGTGGCCATCAGAAGGATTTAACATTTATTCACTACATACTGAATCCAGGCACTTTCCATACATTCTTTCATTGGTTTATCAGAACAACTCTGTGAACTGAATATTGTTATGTTCATTTTGCAAATGAGGAATCTGGACCTGGAGGGTATGAGCAGCCTATCTGAGGTCAGAGAGCTATCAAATGGTAGACCCATAATTTGAATCCATCTGTCTGGCTGCAAATGCCTTCACTGAGAATGGTCTCCACAGCAAACATAATGTCACAACTCAAGTTCTAAGATGCAGAGTCCAAGGGAGAGGGAAAAAAGAGAACTAGAATGGTGAGAAAAAGTATCAGAAAGGAAGACAGGCTTGAAGGTCAAGGCTGGGCAGACCTGGTAGGCAGCTAAAGGTGCAGCAGGGGAAGACCAAGGGATAGAGCACAGGAGCAGGAATCAGCAGGTGTTGGATGGAGGTTGGTAAAAGGATGAGTCGGCACCGAGAGAGCTTCTGACTCTCCAGGCCTCCCAGGCATCCCAGCCTGCCACTGCTTTCTTTGTGGGGGCCCTCTCTTCCTCAGGCTAAATCACAAACTGCAAAGTCTGCAGTTCTCACTTCACCCACCTCTGCCATCATCTTTTCTTCTGGGACACTTCTCTGAGTCTCAGTTTCCGTAACACAAAGTTAGTGGGTTGGATGAGATAAGTGCTAGAGTTCCTTTATGGTTAACAAAGTCTATTGTCCTGTAATTTAAATCTTCCAGTGGATTCATATTGCTTTATATCTGAGAACTAGGAGGACAATGAAACTTTATGAAATCTCTTTCAGAACTGTGTCCAGGTTGCTTCTCAGATCTGGTTGGACTGGCAGAAGCTGGTCATTTATATCATAGGACAAAAGTAGCAGATGGCTTACATCTTTCTGAGACCCTAGAAAAGAGAGGGCTGGAGTTATTTTATGTCTTCTGGGCCTCAGTAATATGCCCAGTCATTGTTAGTTTATGAGAGGAGGTGGGTGGCAGAGCTGTCAGCATCAGGACCCAGGGGCAGGAGAAAGGTTCACTTGGCAGGCATTACTGATGCGGTTTTGTCTTCTGCTATTTTCCGGTTTTAGAGGCACCACCTTGGTTGTTGGTTTTTTAAAAATTTTTTAACTTAAATGAAATTTGAGAGAAATACTACCTTTTAAAATGATTTGAATGTTTGGAGAGTTTGTTCTTAAAGTAACTGTTGTTTTAGGAAGTCCCCTAAATATATTAGGGAAAAAGAAAGAGGAAATAGCCTCAAAAGAGGAGGGGCTACTATAACAATTGCTGGTCACTTCCGTAGGCTGAGAAGACGTGGTCGTGCTTAGGCTGCTGCTGCCGCTTCTTATCTTTAGATTTGGAAGGTTTCACCACAGGTCCCTAGTGTTGCAAACGTAAGCCCTAATAATCTTTCACTCACTCTCTCTCAGACACATGCATGCACAAATGCACACACCTGCACAGAAGGTTCTCAGCAACCATAAGCCATTCAGAAAAGTCTTTCAGAGTGGAGTTGCTCTGAGACTTGGCAGTGATTTCATGCTCAAATTTCATATTTTATTTAAATTCAGGAGTCTTATTGCAACTATCTGTTTGTCCCCTAGCTTTTTCATCAGGTCATGTGACTGTCTGCTGAAGTTGGTATCTGGAAGGGTCAAAACACGTTTAATTGGGGAAAGAGACTCTATAATCAAGATGTTCGCAAAGCCAGATTAATAAGATTCCTTGGTATGACTCTATGTCTGAAAGTCCTAATAAAACAAGAATCTTTTTAAAATCGGGAGATGATTTCTGGTTAGCTATCAGGTTAGCTGAAGGCCCACTGGATCTCAGTGGAATGCCTTTTATCAATTCAATTCATTGAGACTGCAGTCTGTATCTTTGGCCAGACTCTGTAGATATCCGAATTGTGCCTGGAAGCACTGTACTCCTTTGTAACCTATTTACTCCTTCCTCTCAACTTCTTTCAAATAAATTCACCGCAGCTTCAACGTAGGCTTATCCCACAATCATCCTGACAAGTTACACTTACACATTAATGTCAACACCTGGTAGTGTACTATTTAGAACCTTAATGCTATTACTTCACATAGAACCCCAGTGCTTCAGGTTGGCCTCTACTGTTCATTACCCTGTTGTAACTTACCCCAAGCCTATAACTCTCTTTGATGTTCCAAAAATCTGTCTTCAGTATTCAGCCATGTTTCTACTCCTGGACCAAACTCCAGTTCCTGAGGATCTCCACACCTGCTTTCTTATTCACAAAATTAGAGTAATGAGAGTACCTACCTTGTTGTGAGAATTAAATACATTAATACACGTGATGCACTAAAAAAATGCCTGGCCCATTGTAAATGCTCAGAATCATCAGTTATTATCTTATTAAGCTAAATGTCTTATCTACTGGGGCAATAGGTCCCAATCATTGTTTTTCCAAAGTGTTGCTTCTGGTTCAGAAGGATTTGGTAAAGCAGTTAAAGAAGAGAAAGCAATAAAAATTGGCTCTCTGATTTTTGAGCCTGGGTGATTGGTGCTCTAGAGCAGCAGTCCCCAACATTTTTGGCACCAGGGACTGGTTCTACTATGAGAACCTAATGCCTGATGATCCTAGGTGGAGTTGAGGCAGTGATGCTAGCGCTGGGGAGCCGCTGCAAATATACATGAAGCTTCGCTTGCTTGCCTGCCGTTTATCTCCTGCTGTGTGGCCCAGCTCCTAACAGGCCACAGACCCATACCATTCTACATCCCAGGGCTTGGGAACTCCTGTTCTAGAGCAAATATTAACATGAGAATGAGAGAAAAACTACATGCTTTTCTTTCAGTTCAGGTCTAATGGGTTCAATAGATCTATTTGCATGGACAGACAATAATAGCACTATTACGTTTATTTTTAAAAAAACAAAAGTAGATTTTTTTCTTCCTTCCAGTGTCCCATGAGAATAGTGTAGGAGTATGGGGGACAGCACATGGAGCCATCATGTTCTCTTTACCAAAGTGGATACAGAACACACTAGAGATTTAAAAATAGGAAACTGGACAGAGAGGTTAACTTAGGAGAGATAAAGATAAGTTTGATTTTAGACATGTGTTGTGGTAGTTGAAATAAAAATGAAACATTTGAACAGAAAAGCCTTTACAGAAATTGAGAATATGAAAGTCAAATATAATAAGAGAAATGATGAAAAGAAAACAGGTATGGAAATCTTCAGTTGTCTAAAGCTGATCTCTAAACCCCAGAAAATGAACGTCTCCCTTGAAAGAGAATGCAGAAAGAGAACACAAGGCTTAAGTTTATTTTCCCCATTTCTGAGTAGGATGTTTTTACACTCACAGTACATTTGAGATTGCCCTTTGACTTTTTTTTCAGTATCAAGACTTTGGGGACTGTATGCTGGGCTGTTCTTAGGGGGCATCATTGGTGTCATCATGATTCTCCAAGTGGTAATACTACTGTTGAGAAGAAGAGGTAGGTGTCTGACAGTAAAGAGATGCTTATCAGACTCTCTGTGGTAAGCAGGGGACCTCTCACCACAAGCACCAACTTGCTATCTCCACTTCAGCTTTCTGCAGGGAGCACCTTTGCAAAAACAGTATATAAACATATCCTGGAAACTTGTTCAATTGAGCCTAATTCAAAATGTCTTGATCCTCTATATTGGGCTATGGGGATAAAAAGGAGAGATGAGCCATAGGTATCTAATATGAGAGACAGTGCAAAGATAATTTAAATTCAATATGACAAGCAACACAGTAGAAGTATGTACAGGATGTTGAAGAGGTCCAGACAAGAGGCTTGACAACATCCAGCAAAAGCAGAATTCAGAAGACTCTGATCTCATCCTAGAAATGTTATAATTACTGACTAATAAAAGGACATTATAATAAGATGTTTTCACTTAAGGGTTGAAACCTTTCTATAATTTATCTTTATCCTTATGATATCCCTCTGAGAGAAGCAGAATAGTTGTTTCTATGTGACTTAGCAATGGCCTAATAGAGGCAAAGAGAAGCTAAGTGAATTGTGTGAAGTCGCCCAGCTGGTTGGCGAGGGAATCAGAATTGTAACTATGTCTCCAGACTACCAGGGTGTGTTCCACTAGGAAAGCTGACAAGTCATCAGAAGACAGCAGAGGAAACACTCTTTACTAAGATGTTAGCACAAATTCTGACTCGTCTTGGAGAAGTGTGCAACTCATAAAGTTGCTTAAAGCTCAACCAAATAGTATAGGAAGTCACCCACAGTAGACTTAAACAATTAAACTGCAATTATTCCCTTGAGGTTTCAGTGCCTAGAAGTAGTTTCTCCTGGCCTCTCCTCCAATTGTCCTGTGATTCAATATCTCAGGGCAGCGTGCTCCCCTCAGTACACTTTACTCATCTGCCCACACTAGAGTCAGAAAGTCCTGCTCCAAGACCAGGACAGATCCTGGGCTGGCCTGCCTATGGTGAGGAGAGAACTGGATCCTCATGCCACCAAGCTGATGGCCAATCTCATTCTCTACACATGAGACCTTCTCAGAAAAGCCCTTACCTCAGCACTCAGATGTTGGTTTTGCTTATATAAGAAAATCTAGATCATAGCACAGCTGCCTATTTTTGTCTCATTTCCTCCATCTAAGAGGTGGCTGGGGAGGAGATAGAGGGCTGGGTGATTCAGATAGAAATCATGAGGACAGTCTAAGAGGATGGGGCAGGACAGCCACATTTGGCTTAGATAATAAGGAAACAGTGAAACACCAGAGTTAAGAAAACAGAGATTAATGTGCCTACGTTAACCTAGTTAGTGGAATGTGCTGAGACCCTGACCCACATTCTTTCCTCAGCTACATTCTGCTCATCATGTAGTTGTGCTCTGAAGGGACTAGTACTCCTCATCCCACTACACTTCCCTACCACCTTCCCCAACACACATACTCATCCTGGTCTCTAGTCACTATATATTCCTTGAAAGTCAGGAACACAAAAACCTTTCCTCAAACCTCTGGAAAAAAAACTACCCTCAGTTTCTGTACCCTCCAAGGACTCTGCTCAAAAGATTTTGTTGGCAGTTTCTAATGGTGTCATCTCCAGAATGCAGCCATACTCTGAAGACTTTCAAACGGACTCTGGCAATTTCACATCTAGAATACATTGTTTAAGAGCATGGGCTTTGGGATTAGACAAACATACTTTAAATGCAGACTTTGCCACTGACAAGCTTTGCCAGTGACAAGCTGACCAAATAAATGACTCAACCTCTCCTCTGCAAAATGAAGATAATATGTACTTTGTGGTATTGTTGTGGGCGGATCCATGAGTCCACACACAGAAATCACAGAACACAGTGGCTTTTGTGGCTAGATGGTAGGTAGGTACATACATACATATGTACATACATATATACATACATACATACACACACACATACATACAAACATACGTACACACATATATAGACAAATCTCTTAATGTAGGTGTTTAAGTCCAATGGCCAGTAGAGGGCAGCACGAGAAACATCTAGGAACGATACCAATTTTAAAGTTTTAAAGATTTAAAATACTTAAAGTCATGGTAACATAACAATTTTATGCTTTAGGTGAGAGTTGAAAAGGACATTAGATAGTCTGCATATTCATTTTACAGTTATAATAGAAGAGACCCATGTAGATGCCATGTTTGTCTAATGTCACACAGTTAATAAGGGCTAGAATGTAGATGCCCTAATTCTAAGACCATTTTCATTAGACAGGAAAGCATCACTGACTTTCAGTTACATTGAGCTGGCTCCTGAAAACCTTGCACTGGGAACAAAATAAGATACTAAATGATCGTCATCCAGTGGCCTTTTTGAGAAACAACGTTCAGACTTACTTTTTCCATTTGTCTGACCATTTAGGACTGTCCTAATTCTAAATTTCAGCCTCGAGCTGGCCTGTAAGACTGGTTGTCCTTAAAGACTGGGGTCTCTTCTCTATTTGTTCCCCTCCAGTGCTGGGCGGGTGCCTCTAACTTTGCAAACACTTGTGGATTTGAACTCAAAGGATGTATTTCACAGAACTAACTTGCACCTCCTCTGTTACCTCTTCTGATCACCCCAACCCTTAACCTCCACTCTACACACACACACACACACACACACACACACACACACACACACTCCTTAACCAGCATCACCCTTGACCAAAAAAGTGAAGTTGGAACCACCAAGTACTCTATGCCCAGACCCACATAAGAAAATCCTACCTTGACATTTTTTGAATTCTTAGAGTTTCCCTAGTGGCTGCCCATCATTTCCATCCTTAGGATCATACCCTCATGCTACATGGTTCACCACCCTCACCACATACAAACATACATACTTTTAAAGAAAACTATACCTCCCCTAAGTGCTATTCCCTCAGAGACATGCTTCTAGTTTTTTAAGAGGATACATTCATTAGTGTTAAAATAAGTGTACCCTAAAGACTTAATGTGATTCCCTCTGGGATGGATCACCATTGCTTCTGCCTGGACTTTGTAATTGTCCCAAAATAGGCCTCCATGTTTTAGTTTGTTACTTTCCCTCTATCCTTCTTACTGCTACATGATGCACACAAAGAATACTATGAAATATTAGAAAGAATGAGATATGTAGAAAACCTCTTCAACACATTTTAAGTGAAAAGGTCAAATTACAAAGAAGTGTGTATAGAATGACCTTATTTACATTAAATAAATCTGTATAAGTACAACAAATGTCTAGGAAACACTGTCGCATATGGTCGTCACTAGCCACCTGTAGCTTTTAAATTTTAAATTAATTAGAATGAAGCCAAATTTAAAATTTAGTTTCTCAGTTGCATTACCCACAGTTCAAGTGCTCAATAGCCATCTGTGGCCTGTGGCTATCATATGAGACTACAGACATGGAACATTTCCATTATCACAGAAAGTTCTATTGCATAGAGCTGGTCTGGAAGAATATATGTCAAACTGTCACAAGTGATTACTTCTGAGAATGAAATTGCATTGGTTAATGGGGGAGAGGACATATTTTTTTACTCTATATTTTTTACTCTTAATTTTTGTTACAAGAATGCATTATTTTTATAATTTAAAAAGGAAAATTATAAAATTGGGTAAAAATAAAATGTTCTGCAACTTATTACTTTCCAGAGACCTTAGGCTCTGAGCATAATTTCCAAATGATAGGCACGAGAATGATATTATAGCTTGATATTCCAAATAGTCTTAAGTGAGTCACCGTTCTTACACCTTCTCCCTGCTTCACATACACCAAGTCCCACTGAAACTAGGAGATGAGAAAGCTCTGAATGAAAAAAAAAATGTTATGAGCTGGAGAGTACAAAAGAGGTATAAATAACTTACCTTTCCCTTAAAGAACTTAGAATCCTATTGAAAGATCAGATACATACATCAAAAAATAGAGAATAAAATAATCGAATGGCATGCCAATTACATCTAACATGTAGTGAGAATTTACCATATGCCAGACACTATTCTAAATACTTCACAAGAAATGTCTCATGCAATCCTTGCAATAGCCCAGTGAGGCAGGTATTTCAACCTCATTTCACAAGTAGGAAAATGAACCCAGAGAGATCAAGTGGCTAACCTAACATTATATGACAAATGTGCAGAGGGGTTTGGAACTCAGTGTTTTTGTTTCTATAGTACTCTTCGGGAAGGTTGGTATGCAACTGGGGTAAAATCAGATCTGAGCAGAGAGTTCATGCTGGGGATCAGAGGGAGATAACCTCTATGGTTTCTTTTCCCCAGGTAAAGCAGACCATTACCAGCCAACAGTGGAAGCGAAAAGCCTTACTATCTATGCCCAAGTCCAGAAATCAGGTGTAAGTTTTATACTTTGTCTGGGGTGGACCTGTCACATTTCCCTTGGATTCCTGGCCAGTCCACCTTGCACGTCTGACATTCACAGTTCTACATGGGTTCTGGAGCAGGGAAGATCAGGCAAGCAGAAGTTGAGAACAAGAGCTCACTAAAATAGGCATTAAACTTCAGTGTCAGATGGGACTCTTTGTTAATGAAATAATGAAAAACACTGGGTAATCTGATTATTTCTTCATAGGAAGCTAGAGAGGCATGACATGTGACTCCTCTGGGTCTGCCATTCTAGGACTCTCCAGTTCCAAGTTATCAAAGTCTCTCCTCTAGGGAAAGGGCTTGAGGAGAGAGAGAAAGGTTTGAAAAGGCTATTGTGTAATGTGTTGGTCCGATCCAAGTCTAGGAGTTTACAAAGTGCCAAAGAGACAAGGAAAGAGGATCTTGAGGAGTAGGGAAGAAAGAAGGAAGCTAAAGGGATTATGGTTAGCTATGAAGATATAGTTTTTCAGACTCGAAGACAATTCTAGGTGATAAATAGGCCAGAATCTGTCCATTTAAAGTATAGAGAAGGCAAATTCTGGAGTAAAGGATGTGAAGGTAAAGACAGCTTTGATTATCACCTTGGAATATTGCATCAGATGACAATAAATGCATTTCTGATAACCAGAAATGAAGTTTTGGACAAAGCTCTTATTTCTACTGTCTTCTAGTGGCCTGGAGGGTTTATTACACAGGCCATGACCACCACTGAGACCCAAGCTCCATTTAAATATAGAGTCCCCAAGAGCAACCTCCACCCTTGCATTTACCATGGTTCCTTCTCTATCTATTCTATACCATGCTGCAAGCATCCCTCTTTTTACTGTAAAGTATAACATATATACCAAAAGTGCACAATGTATAAGTATCGGCTCAGTGAATTACCCCATCTTGATATCTAGTAAAGCAAGTCTTGCTTTCTTCAAGAGTTTTTGACTATTTTTGTCCCTTTGTACTTTCATATGTATTTAAGAATCAGCTTCTCAAGTATCACAAAAAGGAAAAAAATCCTATTAGGGTTGCATTGAATCTATAGATGTATTTGAGGAGAAATTACATCTTGCTGTATTGAGTCTCCTAATACCATAAAACTACCACTCAGGTCAAGGAACAGAACATTACCGGCAACCCCCAGAAGACCTTCTCGTACCCTCCCAATCACTACCCTCTCTCTCCTCCCCTAAGATACCCTTATCCTGACTCTAAAAATATTTTTTAGTTTCCTCTCTCTCTTTTTAAAAATCACTCAATATGGATTTAATGAAAGAAGAAAGAAAGGGTGAGCATTTGGCACCCTCTATAGGTGATGGGGACATATTCTGTTTAACCTGGCATTCAAGGCCTTTGAAGGTCTTTGAAACTCTGTAACCAGATACTCTGGGCTGAGGCTTTTTTAAAAAATAATTTTTAAAAAGATTATAGTTGGCATACAATATTATATTATTTTCAGGTGTACAATATAGTGATTAGACATTTATATAACTAACAAAGTGATCACCCTGATAAATCTAGTACACATTTGACACCATACATAGTTATTACAATATTCAACTACATTCCTTATGCTACTTTACATCCCCATGACTATTTTGTAACTACTAATTTGTACTTCTTTATCCTTTCCCCTTTTTCACCCACCCTCCTGACCCCACTCTCATCTGGCAACCATCAAAATGTTGTCTGTATTTATGAGTTTGTTTCTGTTTTGTTTGTTTATTTTGTTCTTTAGATTCCACATGCAAGTGAAATTATATGGCATTTGTCTTCCTCTGTCCGAGCTACTCCATAGGTTCATCCATGTTGTTGCAGATGGCAAGATTTTATTTTTTTATAGCTGAATAATATCCATTGTATATTGTACCACCTGTTCTTTATTCATTCATCCATTGATGGACACCCAGGTAGCCTCCATATCTTGACTATTGTAACTAATTCTGAGATAAACATATTGATTCTCATGTCCCTTCAAAGTAATGTTTTCAGTTTCTTCAGATAAATTCTCAGAAGTAGGATAACAGGGTCCTTTCTTGTCTCTTGTTATAGCTTAATTTTAAAGTCTATTTTGCCTGGTATTAAGTATTGCTGCCCTAGCTTTATTCGTTTGTTTCCATTTTCATGAAACATCTTTTTCCATTCCTTTACTTTCAGTCTGTGCGTGTCTTTCAATCTGAGGTGAGTCTCTTTATAGGCAGCATATGTAAGGGTCTTGCTTTCTTATCCATTCAGCCACCCTATCTTTTTTCCCCCTCTTCAGTCCCCTCCTCCCACTTTCACCCCTGACCTACAAACGTTGCCATCTCCCTTTAAGAACTGGATCTCTGGAAGCGAGGCATTTCCTCCCATGCACCCGCGGTGCGCACCCGGGCCCGGCGCACTGAGGTGGCTCTGCGCACCTGGGGCCTGGCACACCCAAGATATGGTCCGTGGCTCCACCTGGGGCGCGAACCCAGGACCTTCTGAGTGTAAAGCAGACATGCTAACCACTACACACTATGGAGCCACCAACCACCCTATCTTTTGATTGGAGAATTTAATCCATTTAAATTTTAAGTAATTGTTGATAGATATATATTTATCATTTGTATTTTCATCTTTTTTTTCTTCTTCTTAAAGAAGTTCCTCCAACATCTCCTGTAATGCTTGCTTAATGTTGATAAACTCCTTTAGCTTTTTCTTGTCCAAGAAACATTTTATCTGTCCTTCGATTCTAAATGATAGCTTTACTGGGTAGAATAATCTTGGTCGTAGGTCCTTTCTTTTCATCACTTTGAATATTTCCTGTCAATCCCTGCTGGCCTGTAAAGTTTTCGAGAAACTTTTTATGGGAGCTCCCTTTTAGGTAACTAACTGCTTTTCTTTTGTTGCTTACAATATTCTCTCTTTGCCTTTAACCTTTGGCATTTTAATTATGATGTGTCTTAGTGTGAGCCTCTTTAGATTCATCTTGTTTGGAACTCAGCACTTCCAGGGCTTGTATGTCTTTCCTTCTCCAGGTTAGGGAAGCTTTCCGTCATTATTTCTTCAAGTAGGTTTTCAATTTCTTGCTCTCGCCTCTTCTTCTTCTGGTACCCCTATGATGCAAATGTTGTTATGCTTGATATTGTCCCAGGAGCCCCTTAAACTATCCTCATTTTTTTGGATTCTTTTTTCTTCTTGTTCTAATTGGATGTTTTCTGCTACCTTATCTTCTAAATCACTGATTTGATCCTCTATTTCATCTTATCTGTTGATTCCCTCTAATGTATTCTTCATTTCAATTATTGTATTCTTCATTTCTGAATGGTTCCTTTTTTTATGTTTTCTAGCCCAATTTTTATATTTTCTGTTTCTTTGTTAAAGTTCTCACTGAGTTCATCTACTCTTCCTCTAAGTTCCTTGAGCATTCTTCTAACCAGTGTTTTGAACTCTGCATCTGGTAGATTGCTTGTCTCCATTTTGTTTAGTTCTTTTTCTGGAGCTTTGTTCTGTTCTTTCATGTGGGACATATTTCTTTATCTCCTCATTTGGGTTGCATCTTTGTGTTTATTTCTATGTATTAGGTAGGCCTGCTATGTCTCCCAGTTTTAGTAAAGTGGTTTTATGTAGGTGTCCTGTGGGGCCCAGTGGCTCAGTCTTCCCTGGTTACCTGAGTCAGGTGCTCATGGTGGGTCCCTTGTACTGGCTGTGTGTGCCCTTTTATTGTAGCTGAGACTTGGTTGCTTTTTGCACAAAAATGGGAGAGATTGACCCTCAGGCTGATTGGTTGTGAGCACTGGCTAGTGACTACAGTAGAGGAGCTATTATGCAGAGGTTGACCCTATGAAGCAAGATTCATTTTAGGCTCTGGCAGGCTCTGGTGCCTGCCCAGTCTGCCTTTTGTGTATGCTGTCCTTGGATATGGCCCTGGGTGGTGCTCCAGTTCAAACCAAAGCTAGCTATCAGGTGTGCAAGCTGGGGCCTCCTGGGAGGGGTCCTGCTTCAGGCCAAGTTCAACTACAGCCTGTGCACTGCCTGGGGCCACTTGGCAGATGGCCACCACCCACACTGGCATAGATGTGCCTCGAGAAGCCAAGCCACAAACTGAGGCTGGCTGCCACTAAAGCTGGACTTGAGGCTGTTCAGCAAGAGGTACAGGGCACTACAAGGCCAGATGCTGCTTGTTTGAGTTTTGTGAAACTTTGAGAGATTTTAGAAAAGTCTACAGCATGAGCCAAGGCAGATCATTTGTATGGAAAACTCACTAGAAGTGGCTTGGTTTGTCCTGAAAGTTGGGTGGGAGAGGGTCTCAGAGGATCACAGAATGGGGCAACCAGTGTTATTCAGGTTGATGGAGACTCAGATATGGCAGCTGCCTGTGTTGGCATGCCAGGTCGGGAAGGGTTCAACAAAGGAACAATGGTGTCTGCCAGTATTTCTGTTTGGGAGAAAGCTGCCCCTCCAGCCCTCACTCTGATGCCAGATAACTCAGTTTCTCCCTTTATGTCCCTGGGAACTTTTGATCTTCTGCCCTAGTGCTGGAGCTCAGAATGAGTGAGTCTGTCAATGAGTAAGTCTGTGTGCGGATCCCTTAAGAGGAATGTATGCAACTCCAGTGGCCCTCCGTCTCACTCAGCCACAATCTCTGCTGGTTTTCACAGCCAATAGTTGTAGGGACCTCTCTTCTCAGCATTGGAACCCTGGGTTGGGGACCCCAGTGTGGTGATGGGACCCTTCACTCTTTTGAGGGAATCTCAGCCAAGATATCCCTCCCAATGCTCAACCATTACATGTGGATGTGGGACCACCCCATCCTGTGTCTCTGCCCTCCTACCAACCTCAAGATGGCCTCTTTTGTGTGCCCCCAGTTGTAGAGGACTTCTGTTCAACTAGACTTCAGGCGACTCCCATTATGGCTGTTCTGTAATTCAGTTGTAATTTTGATGTGGTTGTGAGAGGAGGCAAGCATAGCCTTTATCTACTCTGCCATCTTGACCAGAAGCTCCTCTCTCTTTTTTTCTTGATTTATGAAAATGTAATTCTAGAGTATTTTTCCTCTTGTGTCTGATTTCTGTTGCTCAATATTATCTTTATGAGATGCATGCATGTCTTTGAGCTTAGATATAATACATTCATTTTCATTGCTTATAGAATGTCAATGTATAAATATGCTAGAGTTTATTTATCCAGTTGACTATTGATGAACATTTGGGTTATTTCTAGTTTGAGGCTATTATGAAAATTGCACTATGAACATTCATATGTATTTCTCTTGATAGATACATGCACATATTTTTGTTGGGTATATACCTAGAAGTAGATTTGCCAAATCATAGAGTATGCATGACCTCAAATCGACCAGATAAAGCCAAACTGTTTTTTCAAAGCATGTTTACCAATTTACTTTTCTACCAGCTACATATAAGAGTTTCAGTAGCTACACATTCTAATCAAAACCTGTTAATTATTAGTCTTTTAAATTTTAGTCATTTTGTTGAATGTGGCTTTTATAGTTTCATTTTGAACTCCCCTAATTATTAAGGAAGTTGAACAATTTTCCATATGTTTATTGACCATACAAATATCCTCTTTCTTAAAGAAACTGATAAATCTCTTGTCTCCCTCTTTTTGAGTTTCAGCCTTTTTTTTTTAATAGATTAGTATAATGAAGATATTTTGTTACCTCCTTAAAGATGTTTGGTTTATCTTTCTCATTTATGTCTGTTATGTACCTGAAAATGACTTTTGGAGAATGGTGTGAGATAGGTCATTTCATTTTTCTCTACATGGATATCCTATGGTTCATTTATTGAAAAGACTATTCCTTGAAAGAACATACGGAAAGGGAGGCTTAGCCATCCCCACTGTCCCAGCTGAAACCAGCCCTCAGCCATTCCTCCAAAATACTGAACGCAGCTGCACAAGCAAGTCCTGGAAAAACCAGCAGAATTCAACCAACCCACAGAATCATGAGAAATAATAAATCATTGTTTTAAGTCCTAAAAAAAAAAGAAAAGATTTTCCTTGCCCACTACAGTGTCACCTTCATCATAAATCAAGGATTCAAATATGCATGGATCTATTTTGAGATTCTCTATTCTGCTCCATTAGTCTATATGTTTATATTTGCACAGTACTATACTGTCTTTACAAATCTGTGATTACAGATTTATTATAAGTTTGTTATCTGGTAAAATGAATCTTCTCACTTGTTCTTATTCTTCTTCAAGAGTTCTTGACCATTTTTGGTCTTTTGTATTTTCATATATATTTTCAATTTGGTTTGTCAAGTTCCACCTAAGAATCCTGCTGGAATTCTATTTAGAACTGCATTGATCAATTTGAGAAGACCATACATATTTATATTGTTGAGCCTTTCAATTCACAAAATGATGTATGCTTTCCTTTATTTAGATATTTTTTAAATTTCTCTAAGTGATATTTTATAGTTTTCTCCATAAGAAGACTTGTACATACTTTGTAAATTATTATTTGGCATTTGAGTATTGATATTTTGGGATACTATCAGCAATATTATCTTAAACTTTTTTAGTTACTATTTATTATTGATATATAGAAATAAAATTAATTTTTATATATTAACCTTATATTTGTGATATTTCTAAACATATAAGTTTCAGTCATTTATCTATAGATGATTTTAAATTTTCTTTGTACACAATTGTATCATCTGTAAAATATTACAGTTTTACTTCATTTTCAATTTGCATAACTTCTTTTCC
>NW_006443119.1:3277678-3285831 GCF_000325575.1 Pteropus alecto
TATTTTACTACCTGAGATATCTCAAACAACATTATTTGAAAGTGGTAGTAATGGCATCCTTGTATGGTTCCAAACTCAAAAGAAAGGATTTTAATATCTTACCATTAAATATGATTTTTGCTGATGGATTTTTGATGCTGCCTTTTTATGTGATTAAAAATATTCTCTTCCAATCCAGGTTTTCTAAGACATTTTATCATGAATTGACATTGAATTTTATCAACACTCTGCATCTATTAATATAATCTCATGATTAACAAAAATTATCTGTTTTATTTATCTGCTGAACACATTGATTTGCAAAGATTAAACCAACTTTGCATTTCTGGAATAGAAGCAATTTTTTCTGGTCCTTTTTAAATATTGTTGGATCTTATTTGTTAAGAATTTTTTTTCCATTTATGTTTCTGAGTGAAACTGGTCTGCAATTTTTATTTCTTGTAATGACCTTGTAAAATTTTGATAGCAAGATTATACTAACCTCACAAAATAGATTGGGTTGTATGTTAGTTTCCTACTACTAGTGTAACAAATTACTACAAACTTGGTGACTTAAAACAACAAAAACTTATTCTCTAATAGTTCTGTAAGCTTGAAGTCCAAAACGAAGGTGCCACTAGGGCCATGCTCTCTCTGAGGCTCTAGGGGATAATTTTCTTTGCTTCTTCCAGCTTCTACGGCTCCAGGAACTCTCTGGCATTTGTTGGCTTGTAGCTACAGAACTCCAATTTCTGCCTCCATTTTCACATAACTTTCATCTCTCTATGTTTCTTGGTCTTCTCCTTTTCTGCCTCTTATAAGGACACTTGTCACTGATTTTAAGACACACTCTAATCCACATGACTTCATTTTGAAATTATTACCGTAATTACATCTACAAAGACCCTATTCCAAACAAAAGGTCACGTTTTCAGATTCTGGGAGGACCTATTAGGGGCAAGGGGCAACAGTTCAACCCACTACAGGGTGTATTTCCTTTTTGTTATTCTATGGAAGTGCTTGAGTAGAATCTATGTTATTTTTCCCTTTAAATATTTGGCAGAATTCACAGGTGAAGCTCTCTGAGCTAGGAGTTTCTTTGATTTAAATTATACTTTTATTATCTCATTTTCCTTTCTATTAGATTAGTAATTAAACAAATTTTTTTTCTATTCTTTTATTGGCTACTCTGAAATTATTAAATGCATCCTTAACTTATCAAAGTCTAATATTTATTCCCTTCCTGGACAGTACTTTAACTCCATCTTTAACTTCACCTCCTAATTTATGTGCAGTTTTGGTCATTATTTAAATTTCACATATATTTTAAACATACAATACATAATTATTATTGTTTTCAATATGCATTTAGACCGACCCACATCCTTACAATTATCTTCGTTCCTATTCACAATACCTGTATGATATCATATGAAGACTGATAACATGGACAATTATTCAAAATTAATATTTCCTTTGTTCTTGTTTTAATGACTATACAATACCATTAGAAGGACTATACTAACATAGAAAATTATTTACTAAATGTTTGCTGTCTTCTAGGGACTCCTATAGGTCTTATCAGGGCTATTACCTTGCACAATTCCAGGGGATAACATTAATAAAGAATATGTGAGAATAATGCCCTTGGAATTTCTTGCAAAGTATGCTTCCTGGAGTTTTGCCCTAAATGAAGACACCAAGATAAAAAAAAAAATGTACTAAATTATAACAACTATGCTTAAAATAATTCCCTAGGCATAGACAGAAATGCTGAAGGGAAATCTAACAACATGATAACCATGTTATGTTGAAGTGATAAGGCTATAGGTGATTTCCTTTATACTTTATTCTTCTTTCTAAAATTTTTAATTTAAATGTTAAAAGCATAAGTTATTCACTTTCTCCTCCAGCCTCTAAGTCAAGTCATACTAAAATCTTCCTAGACAGGAAGACAGGCAGGGGTTGCTTCTGTTGATAAAGGTCTCTAAATTAGTTTCACATTCTCCTAATTCATATCATTATTGCAAGTAATTCTTCCTTAAATTCAAAATTTCTCCAAATTATAGTATCTACAAGTTGTCTGGGATCTTGAAAGTCATCTATTCGAATCAGGCAATTACTGCTTAAATTATCTTCTACAACATTATTTCCAAAGTTGACTAGATCTATTTTACTAAAATATAGTCTGTGACCAAGCAGCGGCAGCATCACCTGGGACCTTATTAAAAATGCAGAATCTTAGGCCCCACCTCAGATCTTCTGAAATAGATCAAACCTCTTAACAAAATCCCCAGTTAATCCATGTGCACATTAAGTTAAAAGACTCTAGTGGGACTCCTGGCTTTAATACTTCTTACATTGTATACATTAGGAAAGTAATAAATCTTTCTGGGCTTTAGTTTGTTCATCTGTAAAATGTGAGTGATGACAGTATTTAACATATACAGTGCTTGTGAGAAAAAAAATGAGAAGACATGTTAGGACTGTAAACTTTAATACACTTATGTATGTGTGGTTATTATTAAGTTTAATATTTGGGCAGGAAAGAGAAGTAATGAGAAACCACGTTAGAGTATAGGGATGGAATGAACTCTGTATGTAATAGGTGATATATAAGCGAGACTCAAGTACGGTGAAGATTGCCTTCTCTTCAGGTGCCCCCAGGAAGAGCCATACCAATTTCCACTCACTGTGAGGAAGACTTTTAAATCATCTACAAAACGCCAATAATAAATTAGGCTGACTCATGAGTTTGTGAACTCCAAGATGTCACTTGGAGAGTCCAAGCAAAGCCCAGATAATTGAGCTCCAGAAAATTTGAAGGAGAATTTCCACCCAGGAGAAGGCTGAACGAAATGACTA
The DNA here is from genome assembly GCF_000325575.1 of Pteropus alecto. Lineage (NCBI taxonomy): Eukaryota > Metazoa > Chordata > Mammalia > Chiroptera > Pteropodidae > Pteropus > Pteropus alecto. The sequence goes on from NW_006443119.1 coordinate 3,280,523, forward strand.
AGGACATTTCTAACTCAAAAATTCTTGCTTCTGTGCTTCTCCATGAAGAGAGTTGGATGGGAAATAACTCTCCTTTCTTTGCTCCTTTTGTAGTCTGTTCAGAAGAAACCTGATTCCCTGCCAGCTCAGGACTCCTGCACCACCATTTATGTTGCTGCCACAGAACCTGTCCCAGAGCCTATTCAGGTGAGGCATCTGTAGAGAGAGAATAGGTGGAGGAGGGGAAAGGGTAGGACCTGTGTAGCACTAAAATGAAACAGAGTCTTGAAAAGGAAAAGGCAGGTCCTAGCAAGCAGGTAGCAAGGAGCATCTATGGCCTCAATTGCAAGGCTTCTGGATGCTGCCTCCAGCAATGCCCAACTGTGACAGACCCTGAACAAGTCTCTATTCTCCATGATTTCTGAGACATTTTCCTTTTCCTAAGCAGTGCTGTTTTCATTTGTTCCTTTGAAGCTAATGCCAATCCACTCACAGACATCTTCTGCTTTGCCCCTAGGAACCAAGCTCCGTCACAGTCTATGCTAGTGTGACACTTCCGGAGAGCTGACACCACGGGCCCAGTTAAGGGACTTTCTGAAGGAACATGGAGGAGCCAAAATAAACACTGAACTTGGCCCAGGTCTCAAGTTCCCCAGGACACTCTACACATCTGTACTGTTCTTGAATCAACTCTCTGGTGATGTTGCTTCCACATACACCAGTGAAATGGACAAGGAACTGAGGCTCCCAAGCACTTCAACTGCTGTGCAGAGCACAGGCCCAGAACAGAGTTTTCCAACTCTGGTGTAGCAGATGAAATGGATAATGTGGGTCCAGTGAGTCCAGACTTTCAGGTGTCTTGCTCTTTGTGGGGATTGGATAATAAAAGCTAAAGTCAGAAAGCCGGGACATCTAGCACCTATCTCAGACAGCTGACCACCAGCCACAAAGTCTGGAACAGTTTGCATTTTGGCTGTCTGTACTTCATTCTGGGAGCTGAACCCAATCACCATGCAGATCTAGGAAATGAGGGATGAATTCCTTATTATATGTATAACACTTTGAGATTATTCTATAAAAGCTAAAGAGTTAATAAAATGAAAACATGACTTTGAGGTCTCTGAGCTTTGAATAATAGAATGAAGTATTTAAATTAAATTAAAAGTATTGTTCTGTGCAAATGGCATTTGTAATTTAAAGAAGAGTGGCAAATGTTTGGTGACGCCGTTACAAAGGAATTTGAGATCATCGGAATTTGTTCCAGGGTGATTTTTCACTTCTCCAAATGATTTTTAAATCTTAGTTCTCTGTTTACTCCATTGAACAGCAAACCTAGAGCCTCGGCTAAGACTCTTCAACCCGATTCTGAATCTATTTTATATTCTTATAGCCTTATAGCCTTACATCATCGGAGTTTCTATTACCTACTTCCTAATCCCTTCATACCACTCCTCGCACTAAATTTATCCCCATTAGAAAATTAACATATTTTAGCCTGTCGGCTTCAAGTAATTGAATGTTTAATAACTTAAAATTGCAGGCTGCAGACAGAAAGAGCCTTTTTTCATAAAGTCCTATTTTTTTCCTATTTTCTTCTTTTAGACAGGCCCTCTTCAGTTTAAGCTCTTCTTTCTGGTGGATTCTTGTATAAGATTAGTGAACACTTTAAGAAATCACCAACTATGTAATTACAGCCATATAACAAGGATCACCAACTTTCCAGCTCCAAACCCTGAGGTTCTTATTGCCTTGTATCTCCTATGTTCAGTCAATTCACATTTTAGTTCTGTTGCTTGATGTATCCTATTTCTTGGTACCAATTTTGATATAGTGTGCTTAGTTGCAATCAACAAAAACTGGTCTGGATTTTTTATGCGTAAAAGCAATCTACTGAAAACATATATTGGTTGGTATAAATAACTGCTAAAAGGTTATTTACTATGAACCAATACTTTGAAAATGAGCAAGAAAGGAGGAAATATAGGTCATGGCTAGGACCAGAGTCTAAGTCACAAAATCAGCCCAGGAATAATGATGCTGAGCACCAATTGCTCTGCCATTGTCCTCCCAGCACTAGATCTGGACTCCGTCACTCTCTCCCTACCTCACTGGACTTGAGAACTCAATATTGCTGTTGCACCATCTGCACCAAAGTGATTTCTCCAGGGTCTATTTTTCATCTCTTCATCTTTAGTTTCTAATTCAGAGTCTGGAACTGAGTGGCCAATCGTAGATCACAAGCTCATGTTCTACTCCAAGGGAGGCTGAAAATTGGATATCTGATATTTTTGACTTTCATAATGGTTGGTGGGTTCTGCCTCCTATGAGTTAGAAAATTCCCTAAATATAAGCAGTAAAATTCGATCCTGGGCAGGCAAAAACAAAAACAAAACAGAACAAAACAAAAATGCCCACTACATCCTTGTCTAACTTTAGGCTCATTAGCTGTCTCTTAGGAGCACTCTCTCCTTTACTACAACTCAGATTGTTCCACCAACTCAGTTCCCAACACTTGGGTTTTTCCTGAGGCTAAATTCTACCTGATGGAAGGGCAAAAACAAAGGGGAAAGAAGGGGTTATCCCCCAAAATTCCTTCTCCTCAGCTCAAGACCTCACTAGATAGGATGGCTATGTCTTAGAGACTTTCGTGCCATCCTTCAAATGACATCTGATTTATGTCGTGTACCACCAGACCCAGGTTCAAGTGGGAAAGCAGAGAAGCCCTCATGTAATATTCTTCCCACTCTCTAGTTTTGTTCAAAGGCACTGTAAGTGAGCTAAATGTTCCTTTTCTTCAGGCTTAAAAAAGTAAAACTAATACTTCAGAGTCTGGTTTCTCCGTGTTTCCCCGCCCCCCCCCTCCCCAACTTTTTCTTTTGAATTAGCATATCTGAATTCTGGAGAACTCAAGAGGAACAGACCCATCTTCAGTCTTCGGGGACTGGTGTTCTACAGCACAACTGGGCATAGTATCAAGCCTCTTTTGGAGGACATTTACTCTAGTCACACAACCAGGATGTGATTGGTAAAACATGCATATGCAGGCTGAGAAACTACTGATTTACAGTAAGTTACTTCTCTTCCTGAAGGTTTTGTTTCTACCTCCTGGAAATGAATAAAATACAGATAATCTATCAAGAAAATTGCACTCCCGTCTTGTGTTACTTAGAGGATTCATAACATAGCAGTATGGCAAGACACTTTTCTGGCCTTGTGTTTCTATGGCTATAATTATGAAACACTGAAAGTGGCTGATTTGGTTTGATAAACTGTGAGTTTCCCTTTCCCGGGGCATGGGCAAGGGTTAGTTCTCTGTCCTCTTCACCAAACTCAGGAGCCACCTTCCACAGAGAGAAGAGAATTGTGTTTAAAGGATTGCTTAATTTTTGTCACTGCCAGAGTAATCACTTTCCCTGAACTTCTCCACATTTCTCTTCTGAAGCAAACCTAGAACAGGGTTTCTCAACTGCATACCATTGATATTTTGGTTCAGATAATTGTTTGTCATGGGGGCTGTCCCATGCACTGTATGATGATCAGCAGAATTCCTGGCCTCTGAAAACTAGATGCCAGTAGCATAAACCCTTACTCTGATCACGACAGTCAAAATAGACTCCCAAGACTACCAAATGTTCCCTCGTGGGAAAAATTTTCCCACTGATTGAGAACCACTGACGTAGAAATATACTGGCCCCCTAGTGATCTCTGTGTAAACTAAGTATACCTCTATATACCAAGAAGTAGAGCTATCAAAAATCACATTTTGAAAGTGGCCACCAGGTCGCTTACGCATAGCCCACACCTGCCAAAATTCCCAAGACTAAATAAATATTAGAGTTACCAGAGTAGCTTTTTAAAAATACTAATGTTAGTTTGGAGAAACATGGTGGAGTGAGAGATGTCCCCAGATCTCTCCCCTTGAATCAACAATAAGCTAAACATCTAAAACTCAACAAGAAACACCCAAACTACACAACAGCACATCTGAGCGTGAGATCTGCACATAACAGATCTGCACATAACCATGGGTCAGAGCCTGGGTGTCAGGTGGTAGACTAGGAGAAATAAAGAAGCTGCCTCTCACAGCCTCTAGAGCTCCTTGTGGGAGGAGAAGGAGGGGAGAAGGTGCGGCAAGTTCCCTGAACAAGCTTGACTGGGAGTGCTGTGAGCTCTATGTGTCGGCAGCAGGGCCCAGTCATCAGGGCAGAAAGCAGAGAAGTGGAAGGGGACCATAAAGAAACAACAGTTGATTTTTACCAGCTGGGGTTGCAAAACTGAGGCTGAGCTGCAGCCCCCAACTCCCAAATAGAGGGCAACTCCCCCCATACCTTCTGAGACCAATTACCAGGGAGCCCCAGGGGAATCTGAGCAAACACTGCAGACACCATCGAAGACACTGAAAGGGATTGAAACTGAGGGTAGTGAGCATAATTAAAATCTACAAGGAAATTAAAAAGGCATTATTAAGGCTTTCTATAAAGATTCCCAGAGTCTTAGACGCCACCTACTGGAAATCAAAAGAAAAGTATCTTCTTTGCAGCAGGCTAAAGAGATACTTTTATATAATAAAACTTCTTTCTGGAAAAACAGCAGAATACACTTCCATTAATGCCCAGGCACAGAAATAGTCCACTAAACACCATGAACAACCAAGGTGACAAGGCATCCAAAAGAAAGAGGAAAATCTCCAGAAAATAAGCTTACAGACATAGAAATATGCGACTTAAATGACAGAGAATCTAAGATGGTACTTCTGAAAAAACTCAGTGAGTTCCGAAATTAGTCATATCAAGAATTTCAGGAACTGAAAAAACAACTAGATGAGCAGAGCAAGGAGATTGAAACTCTTAAAAATAACTGAATAGGCCTTCTGGACATTAAACAAACAAACAAACAAACAAACAAACAAAAACACTGAGAGAGTTGAAAAATGAAATAGCAAGCTTGGGAAAAAGAGTTGACCAAATGGAGGAAAGGATCAGTGAGGTCGAAGATAGAAATCTAGAAATAAATCAGAAGGAGGAAGAGAGAAACTAAAGAGTGAAAAATAATGAAAGAGAAATACAAGAACTAGCTGATATAGTCAGGAGAGGAACATAAGAATAATGGGCATTACTGAAGGCGAGGAAAAAGAGCAGGGAGTAGAAAGCATTTTCAGACAAATAGTAGGTGAGAATTTCCCAAATCTAAAGAATGAGCTAGACCTTGGAATTCAAGAAGTCAACAGAACACCCAATTATCTCAAGCCAAAAAGGCCTTCACCAAGACACATTGTATTAAAATTATCAAAAAATCAACCACAAAGACAGAATTCTAGGGGCAGGCAGGGA
>NW_006443119.1:3286013-3288943 GCF_000325575.1 Pteropus alecto
GTCTATCTTAACCCAAAAAGGTATTCACCAAGACACATTGTACTAAAATTATCAAAAATCAACAACAAAGAGAATTCTCAGGACCGCCAAGAAAAAGAAGACGGTAATCTATAAAGGAAAACCCATTAGATTATCATCGGACTTCTCAACACAAACCTTACAATCAGAAATGAGTGGAATCAAATATTCAAACTATCAGCTAAGAATAATGTATCCAGCTAAGCTCTCCTTTAGATATGAAAGAGAAATAAAGACCTTTCCAGACATACAAAAGTTGAGGGAATTTTCCACTACTAGGCATGCACTACAGGAAATACTGAAAGAGGTCAGCTCACCTAAAACAAAATGACAAAAAAACAAAAACAAAAACCGTAATTAGGAGTAAGGTGACTAGCAGGCTGATAGAAGCAGAAGAGTGCAACCTTTACTAGGAACAGGGCATTATAAGCTTAATAATAAGAAGAGATTTGCTATAGCAAGATAGTAATGAATGTTCAGCATACATAGGGACAAACTGAGACAACAATGACTGAAAATGGGAGGATTCAAAGATCCAAATTCACAAAAGGGAATGGACATAAGGCACGTGCAGAAGAAAAGGCACGACTGTATATACATAACTATCCTTTCTTTACATATTCGTAATGGTAACCACACACCAAAGATTCAGAATCGAAGTATATAACATAAAACAAGAAGGACCAGAGGAAAATTCCCACAAAAGCCAACCAAAATAAAGAAAAGAAAATAAAGAAACACAAGGACAAGGAAGCAATGGAAACACTGAGCTAATAGAAAGCAAAAGATAAAATGGCTATAAGAAGTCCTCATATTTCAATAATCACCCTAAATGTAAACGGACTGAACTCACCAATAAAAAGGCACAGAGTTGTAGAATGGAACAAAAAACAAACCTCAGCCACATGCTGCCTCCAGGAGATACATTTCAGTTCCAAAGACAAATATAGACTCAAAGTGAAAGGGTGAAAAATAATATTTCAAGAAAATGGCATTCAGAGAAAAGCGGGACTAGCAGTGCTAATATCAGATGAAATAGACTTCAAAATAAAAAAGGTAAAGAAAGATACAGAGGGACACCATAATGATAAAGGGAATCATGCACTAAGAAGACATAACACTTTTTAATATCTATGCTCCCAATCAGGGATCTCCAAAATATATAAAGCAATAACCAACAGAACTAAAGGGAGAAATCAAAATACTATTATAGGAGGGGACCTAAATACCCCGTTGTCAGATATGGACAGATCATCCAAACAGAAAATCAATAAGGAATTAACTTCCTTAAATGACACATTAGACCACCTGGACATAATTGACATACATAGAGCCTTCCATCCCAAAACAGCTGCTTATACATTCTTCTCTCATGCACATGGAACATTCTCAAGGATTGACCACATACTGGGACACAGAAATAACTTCAACGAATATAAGAGGGTTGAAATCACACCAACCATATTCTCTGATCATAATGCTTTCAAACTAGAGATCAACTGCAAAAAGAAAGCAGGAAGAATCACAAATACATGGAGATTAAACAACATGTTACAGAAGAATAACCGGGTCAGGGAAGAAATAAAAAGAGAGATCAAGAAATACATAGAAATGAATGATAATGATAGTTCAACTTATCAGAACTTTTGGGACATGGAAAAAGGGGTCATAAGAGGAAAGTCTATATCATTACACACCTACCTCCCCAAACAAGAACGAGCCCAAATAAACAACCTAACGCTTCATCTTAAAAAAAAACTAGAAAAGGAAGAACGAATGAAGCCTGAAGTCAGCAGAAGGAAAGAAATCATCAAAATTAGAGCAGAAATAAATGAAATTGAAAACAAAAGAATGATAGAAAAAAATAAATGCAACAAGAGTTGGTTCTTTGAGGTTAATAAAATTGACGAACCCCGGCTAGACTCACTAAAGAAAAAAGAGAAAGGACACAAAAAAATAAAATCGATGAAAGAAGGGAAATTGCCACAGACACCGCAGAAATACCAAGGGTCATATGAGAATACTATGAAAAATTATAAAATGCCAAATTTAATAACCTAGAAGAAATGGACCAGTACTTAGAAAAAATACAACCTTCCTCACCTGAATCAAGAACTGGAAAATCTAACTAGACCAATTGGCAGTATAGAAATTGAAACAATCATCAAAAACCTTCCAAAAAGTAAAAGTCCAGGACCAGACAGCTTCACCAGTAAATTCTACCAAACATTCAAAGAAGATTTAATATCTATTCTCCTCAAACTCTTCCAAAAAATTGAAGAGGAGGCAATACTTCCCAACTCATTTTATGAGGCCAATATTACTCTGATACCAAAACCTGGTAAGGATATCACAAAAAAAGAAAACTACAGACTAATATCTCTCATGAACACAGATGCAAAAATCCTAAATAAGATACTGGCGAGCCGAATACAGCAACATATTAAAAAGGTTATACACTACAATCAAGTGGGCTTCATCCCAGAAGCATAGGGATAGTTCATCATACACAAATCGATTAATATGATACACCACATAAACAAATTAAAACGTAAGAATCATATGATCATATCAATAGATGCAGAAAAAGCCTTCAACAAGATACAGCACCCATTTATGATCAAATCACTTAACAAAAGTGCTTTGATAGAAGGAAAGTACCTTAACGTAGTAAAGGCCATAAATGACAAACCCTCAGACAACATTATACTTAATGGTGACAAACTAAAAACCTTCCCTCTAAGATCAGAAACAAGGCAAGCCTGTCCACTATAGCCACTGTTATTCAATATAACATTGGAGGTCCTAGCCAGTGCAATCAGGCAAGAGAAAGATATAAAAGGCATCCAAATAGGAAACGAAGAAGTCAAACTGTCACTATTTGTGGATGACATGATTCTCTATATAGAAAA
>NW_006443119.1:3290232-3302232 GCF_000325575.1 Pteropus alecto
TAACGTAATTCTCTCAGTAAATTAGGAAATCTTTAAAAACTTAAAATAATTACTCTATAATCAATTCTGTTTAAAAGTTATAACTGACCCTTGAAACCTATTTGATTTTATTAACCAATGTCACCCCAATAATTTTAATTAAAAAAATAATTTTAAAAAAAGTTGATACAATGCAATATATATATATGCCTGTTAAACTGTATACCTGAAACTTTTTGGATATTGTTAACCAATGTCATCATTAAAAAAATAATAAATAAATAAAAATACTAATGTTGATACCCTGCCTCAAACCCAAATGAAATCTGGGTTGAGATCTATATAACCCCGAATTTAAAGGCTGTTTTAATAAACAGAAAGTATTATGTGAAGAGTTCTACATGGCAACCACGAGAGGGAGATGTAGCAATACTACAGTCCTTCCCCACTCCTCTATCCTCAGCACCACTTCTCTTACATCTAAAAGTTGTAGACTTAGTCACAGACTTACTGAAACTGATGCTGGATTCTCATTAGTTCACAACACTTACAGGCTGGAGAGAGTTGAAATCTCTCCTTACATGTAAGGAAACCCAGTGTGGATTGATGACAGACTTTAATCACGGTTAACTGCAATAAGTTTACTTCACAGAAGACTCCTAGTTCTACTCAATGCTTCACTGATTTGGCAAATTATTATTATGTTCTTACTAAGTGTTAAAGTATGTCATTCAGGAACACAGGCAATTAAATAATATGATGGATAGACAACCACATGATCTACTGGGGCCCATTTGAAAATAAAAGTAGATGCTATTATTAATTACATTGGGGCAATAGCTGGGCAAACCAGAATATGTAGTCACCCTAACAATAGAGGAAGTAAAGGACCTTCAGTAAGTATATAGGACTTCAGGAGTGGGGAGAAAACGCTTATTTTAGGTAAAAATTTGAAGTAACAATGGAAATGAAATAGAAAATTTCTTGGAAGTAGCCAAAGATGAGGCACTGCAGGTCAGAATAAAAAAAAAAAAAATAGAACCAAGGTATCAGAATTAGTTGCCTTGTAATGCCAGATATTTGTTGAGACTAGGAAGAGAAAAAAAAAGTAGGCCTTTGATAATGATGTATCCACATTTAAAAAACAAGAATTTAATACACAGCCAAAGACACAAATAAGATAACTTGGTATCACAGAAGGCAAGAGAGAAGATTCCAAGGAGGACAAAACAGTTACCTTTATCAGAAATTGTTGAGAAGAGAGGGAGCTTAGATAGGGCTGCTGAATTTGGATTTAGTGGGGACTAGGTGAGATGATTAGAAAATGAGGAAATGAAATGAGAGAAGAAAAATTAAATAAAGATTGTTAGGTCAAGTGAAGGATGGTGCTTTATTCAAACTTCTTGCTATTTCTTGCCCCTAAAAGATCCTTTAAGGGTATAAATCAAACATTTTTATAGGATTATGGATAGTCAGTGTCAAAAGAGACCTTAAAGGCAATCAACCCAGTCCATTGTTTGGACAAAGTTCTCAATCTCCTGATACTGTAACCCACGCTTCAACATCTCAAGTAGTGAGGGGACACTCACTCTCTCAATAAGGTAGAGAGCATCTCTAGTTGTTAGAAAGTTATTGAAATGAAGCAAATATCTGCCTTCCTGCCATGGCCCCCCTCCTTTCGCCCCTCACCTTCACTAGTTCCATATTTCTACTTGCAGAGTGAAACAAAATCTAATTCATTTACTTGAAAATTCTTCAAACATTTAAAAACATTGATTCTTCTCCTTTTCTCCTAGTCCAAACATTCCTCTTATTATCTTATTTCTTTGTAATAAACAAATTGCCCCTTCTTGCCTTTAACATTTTTTTTTTTGCCAGATATTTGTGTGTAAGTGAGGGTCAATGTTCTTTGGCAACTGCTTCACAATGAAAATCAAAAGGAATCTAATGACATTTTTAAGGTTTAGTGTTCTAATTGGTATGATTTTCCATCTCTGCATAGTATCTACTGAAGGCCTGTCTGAGAATTTTTTTTCATGTCTCCTTGAAGGCTCACTGAGATCCCTAAGATGGATTCTTGTAGTTTCATAGCAACTCTTTACTGAAAACCTTGGAGAAAGAGGAATCATGAATGATTTATATATTCTTAGAAAGAGGCAATCTTAGCTGAGATAGAATTTAAGTCAATTGGGAAAATGAAGGATCGAGAATATCTGAATAAAATAAAAGGGAGATGGAGAGACTAAGGAAAATGGTGGTAGACTAAAACAGAACATATTTTAAGAAATATAGCCTCAAACACTTAAATAAGTAGTAGGAATCTTAAGAGTTCTGTTAATCTAACCCATTCCAAGTGGAAGCACTTTAGGTAGAGTAACATTCCTGGCCTGTCTCAACACAACCATCCCTCACTCATTTTGCCTCAAGAGGAAAAGTACATGAGCTGTTTTGTGAATTTGAGAAGATAAACTGAATAAGTTCTACTCAGCCCCTTCTGAGCTCTCTTTCTTGGAGGCAGCCTGTCTGTAGGATGCATATATTCTTGTCTGCTCACACCTGCTCACAAAGGCAGGCTGTCCTCTTGTCAGAAGGCGTGAGAATGCCAGCTCATTGCAGCCTCCTCCTTCTTCTCCTTCTCCTTCTCCTCTTCCCTGCTTGCTCCTCCTCCTCATTGTTATAATGATAATAATAGCCAATGTTTATTGACAACTTGCTAAGTGCCAGGCATTGTCTTGAGTGGTAGTCATGCATTAACTCATCTAAAGTCACATTTGCTAATCATCTTCATCAGTAATAGAGATGACCCTTTTTCTCCATTTATATGATATCTGTCTATCTCAAAATTGATTCCAAACTCGGAAGGAGCAGAGCAGGTATCATTTACTGCCCTCTCCCTGAAATCCCAATACTTTCCCTCCCTGGTTAAGCATGCTCCAAGAATTTAAGGAATTAAATTCTCTCCCACAGCAGTTTCACAAGTTCCATTGTTAAAGAGCTCCAGGTAGAAAGTTATTGCGCATTAAACTCCTTTTTCTTGAAACTAGCCTGTTCTCATTCTGGTTCTTCTCTCTGAGTGGTCTAATTCTTCTTCCATGTGGCATTTTTTCAAATATCTGAAAATAACTATCATTTCTATGTGACTTTTGATCATGGACAAGTCACTCAGCTTGTTAAAGTGGAAACTCACTAGTATATTGGATTGTTGGGAAAGTGAACAAGATAATTTCTAAGGTCTTTTTTTCCCGTAAAATTCTCTGTATCTAAGTTTCCTTTTCTTTAGTTATCTATTACATGACACATGCTCCTTACATGCCCTTTCCACTGCTCTCCTCTGAACACAACCAAGTCTGTCGATGTCTTTTTTTTTAATTTATTTAAATATTGTTGGTATACAATATTATATTAGTTCAGGTGTACAATGTAGCAATTCAAAATTCATATACCTTATAATGTAATCACCACACTAAGTCTAATAATAATTATCTGTCACTGTAACAAGTCATTACAATAGTATTAGCTATATCCCTCTTAGTCTTTTTCACTGATCTCCCCACCCCTGCCCCTCTAGCAACCATCAGTTGAGAAAGATAAATACCATATGATTTCGCGCTTATGTGGACTCTAAAAAATCAAAACAAAACAAAAAACAAGAAACAAAAACAGACTCATAAAAACAGAAATCAAACTGTCAATGTCTTTTAAAATTTGCTTCTCAAGACTGAACTCTGTTTCAGATGTAAAATACACCTATGCAGACAAGAGTGGACTTATCTTCCATGATATGAAACATATACAATCTTTTTCATTTTTTGTTGGACTTCAGGTCCACAGAAATGAATTGATAGTTAATTATATTCCTCGATTCATGGCATATAATCATAACTAGTCCATGTACTACATTTTTATTATTTTATCTTTATTTTATTCTTATATTTTTCCCCTTCATACCACATCCTGTTCTCTTTCTGGGCATTAATGGAAGTGTATTCTGCTGTTTTTCCAGAAAGTTTTTTATATAAAGGTCTCTCTTTAGCCTGAAGGTGCTTTTCTTTCGGTTTCCAGTAGGTGGCGTCTAAGCCTCTTGGATCTCTCTTTTTAAAAGCTTTTTAAAGCCTTTTAAAGCCTTAATAATGCCTCTTTTTTTTTCTTGTAGATGTTTAATCATGTTCACTACCCTCAATCTTAGTCCTTGTCAGTGTTAGCGGAAGTTTCGGTAGTGTTTGCTCAGATTCCCCTTGGGGCTCCACGGTGTTCTGTCTTGTAGGATATAGGGGGGAAGGGCCCTCTTGGTTGGGCTTTGGGAGCTGTGTCTCAGCCTCAGTTGTAAAAATCAACTGTTCTTTCTCTACTGTCCCGCTACTCTGCTTTCTGCCCTGATGATTGGGTCCTGCCGCGGGCCGCATGGAGCTCACAACTCTCTCAGGCAGGGCTATCTCCCAGGCAGGGCTATTCAAGGTATGCGCTGCCCCTTCTCCCCTCCCCCTCCTCCTACAGGGAGGTCTGGCAGCTGCAAGAGGCAACTTCTTTATTTCTCCCAGTCCACTGCCCGACACTTGGTGTTCTGTCCTGTGGTAGCTCTTATGCGCAGATCCCACATTCAGATGTGCTGGTGTGAAGTTTGGGTGTTTTTTGCTGAGTTTTAGATGTTCGGTTTATTGTTGTTTCAAGGGGAGATATCTGGGAATGTCTCTCACTCTGCCATGTTTCTCCAAACTCCTCTATTTTCTTCCAAATATTAATCATAACTAATTTTAATCTCTATGTCCTAACGTATATCTGCAGGGTCTGCTTCTGAAGTCTACTTTTTCTCTTGATTATCAATCATATTTTTATTTATCTGGAATTTTTAAAATTTAATGCTGTACATTGTATATAAAAGAACCAGAGTCTTCAAATTATGTTTGATTCAATACTGTACATTGTATATTAAAGAACCAGGGAGGTTTCAAATTATGTTAACAGAGAGGGTTCCCCCCATTTTCTGTTAGGTAGATAGGCTAAGAGGTTGATCACGTCAATGCAATCAGAAAGTTAGCTTTTTTGGGCTGGGTTTCCATTTAAAAAGACTTAATCTGCCTCTGCTTCACCATGTCACTTGGATATGGTCCTCGTGGGCCTTTGATTAAGGGGCTTTCAGTCATCCATATCCTCAAATCTGAAAAATAGAATTGCAGGGCTGTAAAAGATTTCACTCTGCTTTTAGCTGTCAGTCTTGCTCCTCACTGTCCTGTGTACTCCTGGAACCAAGAAAAGTCCTGCTGAGAAAATCAGCCATGTTTAGAGACTGTCTCAGGTTTACAATTTTCCCTAGATTTTCACAAAGATCCTTACTGTCCCTTCCACCCCCAACCTGGGCCAAGCTCAGTATTCAGTTCATGAAAAGAATCAGCCAATCTCTCACTCCACCCCCAGTGGTAAAAATGGCTGATGATTGTCAGCTCGCCTCAGAACAGTTCTGCCTCTCTGTAATTTAAGGTCATAGTGTTCCATTGTTTCCACAGCTTTCTGATTCCTGTAAAAATAGGACTTTTGTAATTCATCTGGCCTTTTAAAATTTGCTTTGGTAGGAGCATTGACCTGATGCAAATTGTTACAACCCACTTGGAAGCGGAAGATCTACACTTTGTAATATCTTGACTTTTCTTGTTTCTCGAGGTAAGCATTTATCACTATGAACTTCTCTCTTAGAACTGCTTTTACTGCATCGCACAAATTTTGATGTATTTCCATTTTCATTTATCTCAGGGTATTTTTAAATTTCGACATAGCTCTTTATTCCAGCAAGGGCAGGCACCACCTCACAGGGCGGCAGTGTTATCTAGCAAGGGCATGGCACCATCTCACATCGTGGCAGTACTCCCACAAGGGCATGACCCCCCTCACAGGATGGCAGTTTTCCAGCAAAGGCACAGCCCACCTCACAGAGTGGTAGTGTTATCCAGCAAGGGCACGGCACCACCTCGCAGGACGGCAGTGTTATCTAGCAAGGGCACAGCACACCCCCTGCATGGCAGCAGCGCCTTTTATACACTGGTTAAACAGTAGTAGCATACTGCCAGATAATGGGAGCTCACGTACAAGAACTGAGTACATGGTTAAATAAGGGAAGAAGTGCTGAGTTTTCTTCTGCTTGGAAGTTAGCTACAGTATGGGAGGGAGCCTGATTGTGGTTATCTTTTTTCTCTGCATACTCTACTCCTCCAGGGTTCCTCCCAAACACCTATTGGAGACAGTGCATGATGACTACAGCGGGGCAGAACTCTGTACCTATATGCCACAACAACAATATAGGGAACACCATGCCACTAGGAGGCAGGCTCCACCTCCTGGGAGAGCTAAGACCCAGAGCCAAGCAGACATTAGGCCTGCATATGTGGCTGCACAGGGCTATATAAACAATAATTCGGTGGCCATGTCTACTGCCATAAGGGCATACAATGCCCTTTGAGCTTTTGGAAGAGGTCCCATATAATCTATCTGCCACGTAGCTAATGGGACCCTTCCCATTGTTACTTGTGAATGCTTCTGCTTCATTAAGCGAGGATGCTGCGTATCCCAGCTGCATACTGGACACTTGGCACAGGCATCTGTGACATCTTCCCACTTCAGGGGAAGGTTCCACTCTTGCTTCACTGTCTACACAGTTTTAGCACCCATGTGCTGCAATCGTCTGTGGAGCCAGTGCACCACATCAGTGGCAGGAGCCTTTTCTAGCTATCGCACATGCAAGAGGGCATCTTCCTCATTATTTCCTGGAGTTACCAAGGGGACATGACCTGTAACATGATAAACAGTAATATCCTTTTCCTGTTCTATCTCCCATACATCTCATCATATGACTCTATGGCCCACTGGCCAGATTTGCCATTTTCATGTAGGCAACCACAATGTTAGGCCTTTGAACACCATCCAGCTGTTAGTACAAATAGTACTAACAAGGGGCCATCTTCATGGGCTATAACTATCTACACAGCCCATAGCTCACCCCATTGGCTGCTTTGGCCCATACCTGTATCATACTAAATGTGGTCAGTAGCTTGTTACACACCTATAGCTACCTACTTGGCTCCCTGTGCCCTACTGGACCCATCTGTATACCGTACATCAGCAGGTATGGATGGCTTATCTTCTTTGTAGGAACTTCAGCATCCGGTATATTGTCAGCGGTAAACTCAACTGGGCCTAAAAGCGTCTGTAATTCCATGGCCAGAGGGCTAGCAGCTATGACACACTGTTGTTCCTGATAGGCACCCTATTTCATCAGAGTAGATGTTTGGGCTACCTCTGTTTTGGGAGCCTGTATCCATGTGTGTAACCAACCTCATATAGGGTAAGTAGTGCACACCTGCACTTTGGCCATGCCAATCACTGTCTTAGTAGCCTACAAGGGTGCACACACAACTGCTAATTGCTTCTCTATTAGGGAGTACCAGCTCTCTGTACTTTTCTACAACTAGGACCAAAAACCTACTGAGGTCCTAGTTCATTCTGAACGTTGCCATAGGCCCCAGATATATACTTCTGCTATTACACACACGTCCAGTTCAAAGGGTTTACCTGGATCTGTTATCTGTAAGATTTGGGCTTGCTGCACTGCCCGCTTGGTGGCAGTAAACGTCTTCTCTACCATTTTATCTTAGTCCTAAGTATCCCCCTTCTTGATCAAGCCATACAATGGGTGTGCTAGTTGTGCTAGGTGGGACACAAACACTCTCCAGTACACCAAAGGCCCACATAACTCAGCAATTCCTTAATGGCAGTGGGTCATGGATATGTTTGTATCTTATCAATTATAGCATCAGAGATAACTTTCATCTTATCAGACAACACCCAAGAATTTGACAGATAAGCCAGGTCCCTAAACCTTGGTTGGATTTACTGCCCAGCCACATGTTTTTAGATGCAGCAACAGCGCCGGTGCCATTTGTTCTAGATCCATAAGGGAAGCAGAGGTTAACATGACATCATCAATATAATGAAACATTTCTACCATTGCCAGTTGGTTCCAGGTTGCCAAATCCTGAGCTACCAGCCCATGGCAAATTGTTGGGCTATGTAAGTAGCCTTGGGGTAGTACCACAAAAGTCCATCGTCTTCCTTCCTATGTGAAGGCAAATTGATCCTGACTTTCAGAAGCCAAATCTATGGAGAAAGAAGCTTTAGCCAAATCCAAAACATAGTGGTACATTCCCAGCTTTGTAGTCAGTTGATCCATTAGATCATGGATGGATAGTACTGCTGCATGCAGTGGGGGAGTCACTTTATTCAATTCCCGATAGTCTACAGTCATTCTCTACAAGCCATTAGGCTTCTTCTCTGGCCACATAGGGGCATTATATGGACTATGGGTGGGGAGCACAATCTGAGCTTTCTCTACTTCCTGAATCGTAACCCTGATTTCATCAAGTCTACCAGGCAAGCGATATTGCTTAACATTGACAATGCGCCTTGGTTCTGGCACTTTCTGTGGCGGGTGATGAGTACATCCCCACACTTCAGTCTTTACCACCCAGACTCGCAGGTGAAATTCATCAGCAGAAGTCTGCAGATTGAGCCCTTGCTATACATCCACCCGTAGGATATATTCTGGCACCAGAGAAATATATACTTTATATGGATGTGGAGGCAAATGTCCTATTCCAAGAGGCAAAGTTACAGCTTTGGCCCCAATAGTCTTTCCCCCACAGCCATCTACATAGGCGGCTAGTCCAGAGAATCTGTCTGGATTTCCATAGATAAAACTGTGGTCAGCCCCAGTATCCACTAGAACTAGGACTCTTTGCACCTTGTTTGGAGATCAGTGGATTGCTAATTCTACATGCAGCCTCAGATCCCTGCCTATCCCCTCCAAACGGGCACCTCAGCCTTCTCCCTAATCATATAGGATCAACAGAGAGTCCTAGGGTTTCAAAAAGTCCTTCAAGGCCATAGGCCTGGCTCTTTCAGTGGGAGGTTTCTGCCCATGCCTAAATTGCTGCTTAGGTTTCAACTGCTGTTACAACTCTAGCAACACTGCATTAGACTGGTGGTCTAGCTTGTCTTTATCAATTCCTACAGCTCACAAATCGGTCTACATTTGCATTCAGGTCACCTGGACAGGACCCTGCCCCAAATTTCCTTTTCTTCTTGCCCCTTTGGGGTCTGGGTGTTATTTTGCGGACACTTTTGCCCCCTCTACATCCCCCAGAACAGCCATTGCTGTAGTCACTTCATGTATACGTTTCCCCACATTGGGAGCCAGGATAGCAGCCAACGAGCTAAAAACAGTAGAGAGGGTGGTTCCTAACATTAGGTCCCACATGCCAGTCATAAATCATTCATCATCCAGTCCCTGTGTATTCAAATTAAACATAGCCTGTCTCATGCCCAGTTCATGAATAATCTGCACTAATTTAGCATATGTTTGCCATTTACTCACATGCTCTGGGAGTCCCCTGACTCTGGGGGTGACTCCGAGGGTGGACGTCTTTAGAGCTCAGCTTTCAGTCGTTGCACCCTTGTGTCCAAGGCATCTGCCTTTTGCTGCAGTTTCTCTACCTGTGCGGTCTCTGCTAGAGCTTCATATTCTGCTTCAAAGCTGTTAAAAGCACCCAGCCCACTCTGCCAACTGTGGCTCAGGTTTTTTCTGGCAGCTGCACCTCCAAGGAGCAGAGGGCCTTCTCAATATTTATCAGAGACCTATAGACTTCTTCCCGTGGCTCATGTGGGGTCCCAGTCATCAATACCACCACCACAGGATACCACATACTCTCTGGGAGCCACATGTCTCTCCTGTCCTCCAGTGGGGCAGATAGCTCCCTTACCTGAGAATCCTGCTGTGACTATGCCAAGTGTGTTGCTACAGGTTCGAGGTTCTGAGATAAGGAGTATGAGACTGAGGCAGCTGGAATAAAATGCAGGGGGCTGTAGGCAACTACAACATAGCTCTTGATTCCAGCAGGGGCACAGACTGCCTCACAGGGCAGCAGTTCTCCAGCAAGGGCATGGCACACCTCCAGCATGGCAGTAGCGCCTTTTATACACTGGTTAAACAGTAAAATAGTGGCACACTGCCAGATAATGGGAGCCTGTGCACATGTACTGGGCACAAGGTTACATAAATGCACTGAGTTTTCTTCCGCTGGTGAGTTAGCTACAGGCGTGGGATGGAACCTGATTACTTGTCTTACTTTTTCAGCACACTCCTCACAGAGGCAGAGAGTGAGAGGGACAGGAGAAAGATAGAATAAAGGCACTGAGAGGGACCCTGTGTGTTCAGGGAATTCAGTTTATAAGTCATTCTTTAGTTCTCATTTTCTTTGATATGGACATACAGTGAGGAAGGGGAAAGTATATAGTGTGAAAAGGTAAGAGTATGTAGAGTGCAAGGCCTGCTGGCAGTTTCCACCCTTAAATCCAGGGTTCCTCCATGGTTTTAGCCATAGGGAATGACACTGGGTTCCTGTTTCCCCTTCACAGGTGTAGAGAATGGATCGTTAGCAATTCCAGCAGAAATCTTCCTTTGTTCCGAAGGTGTCCTTCTGGCCTAGATACAGGGCTAATGCAGTCTCTGATTGTGGCTTGATCAACATTTTAGTTTTCTTGACTCCTCCCTACATTATTCCCACCTCAGAGATTTTATTCCCTTATTTTTAAGGGGATGTTGAGACAAGAAGGTCTGTCTTCTACAACTTCTTCAAAACTGAGATAGGGTTGTAGTCTCTACCTACTAGGAATAAAAGTCTCTGGAAGCCTATCCTAAGGGCCCCAGAGGCCGAGAGCATGAGGTCGTTGCAGCATGTAGAAGTGGTAGGAAGCCTTGCAGCCTAGAAGATATAAATTTAGCAAAAAGATTGAAAAGACAAAAGTCAAAATTAATAGTAGAGGTAATTGACGATGAACTTACTTTTTTATGGAAGTTTGTTAATTCAAGGTAAAGAAGCTAGTGAAAGGAAATTGAATCATTTTGAAGAGTAGTGGTATAGACACTAAGCTAAAAGAATAATTATTCGGAAAAGTTCTCTGATTCCCTAGGACATGTGGACTTATCTATTCTCCAGAACAAGAGCTTAAGATCTTCCACAGGTTCAAAGAAATAGGTCACAATTCCCATTTCATTTTCTGGAAGAACCTGTGAGGACTCATAAGAAACTGGTTTAATTCAAGACAAATGTACCCAGCAGTTCCTTGTAAATTGACAGCAGTTGGGGAACTTAACAAAACTTGGTAGGGCCCTCTCTGTTTGCATTGATGGCTGACTTTCAATAGATCACAGGGAGGGAGCTGCTCTGCTCATAGGAAACTCTGACATAGAAGTGGGTCATCTAGAATGGTTTAGCCTTAGGTTTCCCACAAACACGTTTTGTGTGATGGGCAAGGGGACTGCCCCCTTTTTTGGCTGTGTCCCAGTTTCCTTGGATGAGGGACTCTCTGCACCAGACCCTGGTCCTGATATGTGGCAGAGAATTCATTGCTAGTCTCAGTCTCACAATGGGAAAAGTAAATTGGGTTAAGTTAGGCTGGCTATTTATTCCTGTCACTGTGCAGTTAGCATTGGAGAGAGGCCCATAGGATGGGTCAGGACAGAGTGGGTAGCTCAAGTATGTAGTAAAAATTCAGTGTTTTTTCTCTTCCTTGTCAAGGGTAACCTGAGGCTCTCATACAGGAAGTCACATAAAATTCTTAATCTTTTAGCAGGAAATGAAAAGAGACATCTCTTACAGAGTTCTTAATCTTTTTAGTAAACCTAGTTAAGTTTTCTTCTCTCCTTTCTTTAGGTAAAAGGCCCTCTCCTTCAAATCCCAATAATTGCATGGAAACTGGTGATTCCTTAGATCCTCCGGCTATTGATAAGGGTCATCAGCCCATTGTTAGCAGAAATAGTTTTAAGCCAGACAAGGCCCTTAGAGTCTGGGAGGGGAGGCCAAAAGTCTTTTTTTTCTCTTTAAGAAATATAATAATTAAGCCTGTTTCCCTTTACTCACTTAATAAGCAAATCAATAATAGAAATTAAAAGATATATGATTTAAATAACATAACAAG
>NW_006443119.1:3302367-3340469 GCF_000325575.1 Pteropus alecto
GATACGGAAGAGACCTCCTGTCCTTCAACATCCATACTAATAATAAGGGAGTTCATGGCTCTTAGAAAAGAGTTAGGCAGGAAAGCTAGTTAGGGGGTTTCTGGTCTACCTGCAAAGACACTGAAGTCATTCTATCTGAGAAGAGGTCCTCCTTAATCCGCCCACAATTAAGCAAGCCAGAAGGCATTTTTAGGCTAAAAGTAACTTCTACAAAGAAACAAGTAAGCAGAGAATTATGTACCAGTTTAAGCCGGTCACTCGCATCTGCACAATGAAGACCATAATAACCTCAAACTCACCTTCATTATACTATAATGCACATACCCAGAAGTTCATTAATATTATTATAACAGACTGAATTCTGGGAACAGACACGTGCAGAAAGTAAATGATGATTTACTGAGTCCCATCCATTTTAGTTATCTATTAAGGAAGCCCATGCCTCTAAGAAAGGTAACCATGCACAGTAAGTAGGGATAAAAACCCCAAAGGCTTTGTTTCTGGGCCCTTGAGCTACCTTTCATAAAAGTGGAAATTCTCCAGTTTCAGGGAGGTGTTATCTCCAGGCGCCAGCCCCAGGAGAAGCGCAACATTCCAAGGTGCAGATGATAAAACTGTCTACTAGGCCCTGTTTGATCTGAGAGTTCCCCGGAAGCGCAACATTTATCTTTGTACAAAACGTTACCGGCTAACTTCTGCTTCTTGTAATCTGCTTATTCAAGGATGTAGTAGTATAAGCTGCCTCCTCGGGAAGCTCGGGGCTGATCTCCTCTAACTCTGCGAGGTAGAGAGTCAGTCACCGGCCGGCTAATAAAGGTTCATAATTAATCTCAATTGGCTCCATAGGTCTTAGAATCATTTGCACCATAACACTTTCTCTTGCTCGGGCCCACTTCCATGGAAGTGTACTGTTGCTTTACTCTTTTTTCCAGTAAAGCTGTTCTTTTTGCTGCTGTACTTTGGTGTCTTGTTCAATTCTTTGTCTGAGACATCAAGAGTCTGGACAACATGTTGGGAGGTAAATAGATACCCAACTCACTGGTAACACATAGAGCAATGTTTTCCCCACTTGTTAGCTCGCACTCACTTCCTTTTGTCATGCAGCTATAAAAAGGAACTAGAATTTTCAAGTAAAACTGACTCTGCTAGAAGGGTGCTAGACTCCGGAAGAAGATGGCTTGGATCTTGCTCCTTTGCCTGCAAACTTGTGAGTTCTGACTCTTGTCAATCCCCTCCTAGTTTTCTATTAAGTTTGGAAATTGTCCTTAAGGGAGACCTTGAAATGCCTTTTGATCTGTTTTAACAGAAATATCTTCAGTATCAAAAGGAATCCAATTGTCTGAGGAGAGACTTAAGATCCAAACCTGGTTTTTAGCTTTAGAGTTTATATTTTTGAATTTTGTCTGTGTTCAGTTCTCTGAACAACTGAGACAAATCCTTCTGCTCAGGAGTCATCACTTGGTAGACCTACCCAGAAAGCACAAAAAAAGAATAAATAAATAATACAAAACCTCGAATAACTTAAAAACAATTTTTTTAGTATTAGAATGTGTTGCATAGTTTTTGACAGAGATATGACCTTCCAATTTCATTTCATTTCTCTATCAGACTGACTATAATTATCATTGTAAAAACTTCATCTCTCTTTTATTTTTAAAGACCATTCAGAGCTATTATTTTTCTTCTATCTTCCAAAAGCTCTCTAAAATAAATGAGGAAGGGGTTATTGTTCCTATTTTACAAATATGTTAGGTCTCAAAAAAATGAAGATCTTGAACTGAAACTTTGTTTTTCTTATGACTTAACAGTAAATTATAAAGAACAGATAAATATTGTTTGTTGTTAGTACAAAGAAAACTAGGTAACACTAACATAACTCCGGGAGTGTTTTGTAGTTGCATATATTATTTCATTAAATCCAAAAATTGCCTTGTTTATTTAAAAATTGACTATGTTTCACATTTCTAAATCTACTTATATTATCTCTTACCAGCTCTAAACATGCACAAGCAAATTCTTGGCATGAGTTAGAATACAGAGAATCTAGTGGGTTAGGATTTTCTGAAAAGGTAGAATAAATGCACTTTGGTCTCTCTGGTTTCCTTGACTATTAAAGTTGTGGCTTTTTCAATTTGAGCTTTATGAAGATTGCAACCACTAGGCAGGCCAAGCTTTTAGAGCCTGTGCTAGTCACCCTGACATGGCAGATAGAAAATGCAAGTAGATGGAGAAAAGAGTTGGACAGAAACAAAGTGGAAATCTAAGGATGTCCCCGATCTTCCAGAGAAGGGTGGCATTTGCTATCACTTAGTTTGCAAAACATTCTACAATTTTTATATTCTCATGTGACCCATACTGAAACCATGGAAATAAACAAGATAAATATTATTAATCCCATTATGCAAAAAAGTACAAACTAAGATTCAGGTTAAACAATTCACCTGAAATTCTACAACCTAAAAGTAGTAGAGCTGAAAACGGACATTGGTTCTTCTAATCTCAAGGCTACAGCTCTTTCTTCTCTACTCTCTGACTTCCTCATTAAGTTTTCAAATCCTTGATGCTCTTCAAAGGGCCAACACATGTTAAAGTAAAAAGACAGCTGTATGGCACACTTGTCTCTCTACTAAACCTGAAATCAAAGTTGTCAAGTCAACTATCAGCAAATCATTCGTCCACTAGCTTTATGACTTTGGGAAAGTTGTATGAGCTTGACATGTTGTTTTGATTTCAAAATCGGGAAACTTTTTTTATTCCAGCAGTTGATACATAGTACAATAGGATTGTTTTGAGAATCAAATGATAGTTCATGTATAACACTTGCATATAGTTAGTGCTTAATAAATACTAGCTAAAGCTGTTATTTTTCACATTCACTTTTCATGTGGTATCAAGAAGAGCCAGGGTTTTATGGCACAGAGATCCTGGGCAAGTCTTCTCTATTTGGGATGATCCAAAGAACGTGAGCAGGAGAAAAGGTGATGGGCATTTGAGCTCAGGAGTGAGCTGTTGGGGTTCTGGAAGGGGAAACCAGGGGTGGAATATTCACTTTGTTAGGTACTCTAAAATCAGGTGAGGGTTCATTTTTATAGAAGTAAAACCAGAAGTACTTTCACATACCATTTGCCTTTGCTGAATAGATCTGTTTACCACTTAAAGGTTATTCCACAAACATCTCCTGAGCGCAAAAATACATCCTAAATTTTTCCTGCTGCTGATATTTCTGGCAAAGGTGGTCCCTTATGTTTAGCACTAGGCTATGAATCAACAGTGATTTCATGCACTTCCCTGAAACTCAGAGAAGTTGAAACAGCTGAGAAGCAGTGGAGAAAAATTAGAAATCCCCATTTCCCTTGAAATCACTAAAATAAGAGAAGTCTGAGTATGTGAACTCATGCTTCCATGTTGGAAATTTTTTCTCTAGGAACCAAGACTCATAGCCTTATGGTCTGATCTCAACTTTCTCATCATGACTTGTGAACCCTATGACTCTGACTGTCCTTCCAAGTATCCTACTAGCCACCCACCCTGTGGGGTGGAAGACAGGAACGTACATCACTTTTGCTCCATGTCCATTTCCCTATCCATGTTTTCTCATGCAATTTTAATTCTTTTTCTCTACATCTTTCTTGCTTCAGTTTCTTCAACCTCTCCCCTTCCTCCCTTCTCCTATCTCCCATCAATAATAGTAATAATTAATCATTTATGAAGCAATCACTACATGTCTGGCATTACTCTAAGTAGTCTACATTTATTTTTTAATCCTTACAATACCCTATGAGATGAATACTAGTAACATCTTGGGTTTACAGGTAAAAGCACTGAGACACAGAAAACTGGAGGTCATTTAGCCAAAAAGTAGAGAAGGTAGGATTTGACCTCCAGTGTCTTTAGACTTAACCACTGGGTAACACTGCCTTTACCCACTTTGAGGCTGAAGTGGAATAAAATACTGTCCCTATTATTAATTATTATCATATTTGGGGATTTGTCAGTGAAGAGTGGTGATTTAGTCCCAGCAAGACAGAATTATTCAGGGAAACACTGGGCCTGTCTCTACACCCACCTATAGAGGAGAGTGGGGGTTGGAGGAGAGTAGGGGTTGGTGGGCAGGCCTTCAACAATAACAAAAGTTTAGGCAGTCCAGCAAGGCAGAATATCTAAGGAAATGATCATATCTAGATATGGTTCGAGTACCATTCCCATCAATATGATTTGGGTTGACCTGAATTAGCTTCTAAAAACAAACAAGTGTTCAATATCAACAAGGTTTTGATGTCCTTTTTAATATAGAGCACAGTCATGGGGCATTCCAGCAGTTGATACTTAAAAGTCTAACAGGTGATTGGGCCCATCTGAATGTGAATAAGTAGGCCCCAACTATCATCCTGACGGTTAAAGTCAGGATTTCGTGCCTGGAGAAGAGTCCTGGCAAGGGCCATTTGCCACTGTTCCAAATGCAGAGAAGAGACTTTAAGATGAACACAAAGCCTCTTTTCTAGGAAGAGATCCGAGCAGACACTCAGAAAGGGCTCAAAAGCAGAAGCCAAGTTATAGAAATGGAAAAATATATTCTGTGTGGAGAAAATTGGATATCAGTTCCAAAATCCAGTTTCCAAATAGAGGCTGGGAAGCTGCATCCTTGTGATAATCCAGTCGTAGGGAGTAGAGACCCATCACATCAGCCTGATGGGCTGAAACAGCGCTGGAGATCAATATGATGGCTGACAAAGTAGCCAGAGTGCCTTCACAATAGGAGCCCAACAGTCAGTTCCTGGCCGCTCAGGCTACTCGAGTATTTCCTGAATCAAACTTTTCTGTCTTGAACTCTCAGAGAAGTATAAATCTGCAAGTTTTGGGGTAACTAGGCTCGTCTATATGAAAACTGAAAAAGAAAGAGGTATGAGCAGTTAGGGGACTGATGGTGATGGAGCTTGTACTCATATTTTCTTTGTTATAGTTCATTTTTGATTATATGCTAAGAGAGGAGAGTGGTAATAAAACAACAGTTGACCAGGATCTTATCTCTGTTTTGAGAATGTATGTGTGTGGTTGTTTGTTTGTTTTGAAGAAGCAGATTCAAGTCAACCTAAATCTCAGTAAATATGATATAAAGTTAAAAATGCAGCAGAATAACTATTGTATGGGTGGGGCCAGGACAAGTAAGGCTTAGTAGATGATGGCAGAGTATGAAAGGAGATTGGGGAGCTCCCCTTACCCCAAGTGTACTTTGTCTTTGTTTTTAATAGACTCTATGGAGAATTATTAGGTTTTAGGTCAAAATGCCAGCTTCACTGTCATAAATATTTTATATTTCAAATTCTCTTTGGGTTCCACCAATACTTATTTAGTAAATTTCTCTTGCTCAGCTCTGAAGATTTTCTCTCTAGCCAGTTAAAATCCTCCTATCCCATCAATATTTCTAACCCTGATGAAGTTTCTGTTCTTCCCAAATGCTTTTATTTTTCTCATAATCTCTATTGGCTTCTCCTAGTCAGTGGTTTGGGGCAGCTACTTTATCACTAAATGTTCATATGTAAAGTCCAGCCATACGTATGGGTTCATCAAGGGAAACAGGAATTGTTACCTAAAACACAGAAAGGTAGGTTAGGATGGAAAAGGTGCCCAGCTTTCCTCCCAGGAGAGGAAGGCCACCTCTAATAAACAGCCTGTTAACAGTACTCTCTGTGCAAGCTGGTGACATCCTTCCCCTTGTGCTCCCTCACCATAACTACCTAAGGGGCACAATGAATGTATTTTTCCATTTAAGCCCACACCCCAAGGTTTCAGCATTTTCTTGCATTTGCTTCTCCTCGAGAACTACTGCCTTTCTTCTAACCTTCCCTTCTGTGGTCTGGCATATGGTAGGAAACCACACTCACTTAGAGATGTTATAAATGTGGGTCACCTCTTCTTGACTGGATTCCTAAGGATGCTCAGCAATTCTTTCTCTTTGTCCCTTAATCAATCTCTGGTAGACTCCCCAGGGCATTTCCTCACAATTTTTACATTCATCAAAATAATAATAACAACTACCATATATATGTGCTGGGCATTGTGCTAAGTGCTTTATTTTCATAATTGCATTAATAATTATCCACATTTTAGAAGTGAGGAATCTGAAGATCAGAGAATTTTAATAATTTTCTCAAGATAATACAGCCAGGTTCAAATATATCAAGATTCAAAACTTGTGCTCTCAATCTTTTTACTTCCTAGCTAGCCCTACCCTTACCTCTTCACTTCTTACCAAATAGTCTCAACTGCTACATTACTGAAGAGATGAAGACCATCAAGCATGACTGTCTTCTATTTTATCCACTCAACTCCAAAATGTCCACTATGTATCAAGCACCTTGTATCTTCTTTTACAATGCTCTATGAGGCAGGCATTATTATATTACATCTTATAGTAAAGTAAGACAAAGTCCTCAGTAAATGTCAAGGACTGAACCTGGCTCAAACCTGTGTTCCCTTCACCTCACCAAGAAGCTTTTCTTCTGTCCCACTACAACAACACTTCAAATTACCCTTTTCCTTTTACTTATCCTTTCCTTTTCCCCTTCCACTTCAGATGAAAACATGGCCCTCTTCTGATGAGAAACCTACACCTCCCACTGCCCACCACTTCCCTTCCATCTGTAGTTCCATGACAGGCATTAGTGGCCTTTGCATACTTCATCGTGCTGGATCTGGAGATTTGAAGGCAGGGTCACTGGA
This sequence comes from Pteropus alecto, assembly GCF_000325575.1. Lineage (NCBI taxonomy): Eukaryota > Metazoa > Chordata > Mammalia > Chiroptera > Pteropodidae > Pteropus > Pteropus alecto. The sequence continues at coordinate 3,309,088 of NW_006443119.1, forward strand.
CTCAAGTCACTCACAGTGCCCAGAACTAGACACATGGATTCATGACTACCACACAGTTTGGCAAGTGCTACAAGAGAGGAATGTAGAGCTACAGAGGGCCCATGAGTAGGAGCACCTAATCTAAAGAAGGGCAGGCCAACCAGGGAAAGCTCTATCTACTCTCCCTCTATAACACTCCTTTCCCACCAGTATCTCTATTTTTAAAAAACCAAATCAATTAGTTTTGCTTTACCTTCTCACTACTGTTCTATTTGATCACCTTTCTTTCACTGTCAAGCTTCTCTACTTCCTTACCACCTATTCCTTCCTCGATCATCTATACTCTGTTCTCCATTTGAACCATCTTACTGGCACTATATTCTCAAAGGCCATCAATAACCTCCTAGACAAATCTATGGAGCCATTTTCAGTTTTTATCCCATTGAACACTCTGATCCCATTGAATCATTAGAAATCAGTAATAATCCCCTTTCCAAGATTCTTTCTCCTCTTGGGTTCCATGATATTGTCCACAATTGGCGCCTCTCTTGCCATTCGGTCTACTCATTTTTTTTAATCTTTTTTGATAGTGCCTCTTTTATAACTGTGAGCACTGTTCACAGGCTCAGCCTTGGATTTCAGCATTACTCTTCCTGAATGACCCTCCTCTCTTTCAATCACCACTCTGTGGATGATTCATAAACCACTTAGATTTCAGTTTGATAACAAATGACCAAGACTTAAAAATAAGAACAGCTTAAAGAAGAAAGAAGTTTATTTCTTGTTCATGTAAAAAAAAAATCCAGAATTGGCAGTTCCAATTGGTGAAATAGTTCACAAAGTCATCAGAGATCCATACTTTTTCAATCTCCTGCTCCGTCATTCTCAGTACTTGGCTTCATCTTCTTGATCAAAACGTCTGTCTGAGATCAAGCTGTCATGGCATTCAGCCTGAAAGGAGCAAGAAAGAGACAAAGAATGCAAAGTGAGCCTTCCTAAAGACATAGAAGTCATATAAAACATTTCCACTGTCATCCCATTGACCTAAACTTAGTCACATGACCAAACTTAGCTAGTAGAAAGCTGGGCAAGGTAGTCTTTATTCTGGGTGACTATATGCCCCGCTACAAATTTGGGATTCTGTTACTAAGAATGAAGGAGAGAAAAAATATTGGAAAACAACTAGAAGATTCTGCCACAGCCCTTAAACAATACTTCAAGACCATCCTCTCTTCCCATCATCCATCCTTCCAACCGTTTGCTTAGATGGCTCACCATCATCTCAAATTCAATATTATAACATTAAACTTTTTTTTATTTTTGGTTTTCTTCTAAAATAAACTGAATCGGTTTTCCACTAACATGAAATAGACACTTAAAATATATTGTTGAACAAATGAATTCTGTTAGATGCCTTCTTATCCCTTGCCTTTTTTTGTGCTCTCAAATTTAGCCCTTCCTTTCCATTCCCATTATCATCCTCCAGTTAATGCCCAGATGACTGTGACAACCTTTGAAATGGTCTCTCAAGCCCAATTTCTCTTTCTTCTTATACTTCCCACACATCATTGCCATATTACTATAGCCCTAAAACATTATTTTAATCTCCATCCTCAGAAACCTTAATAGCTCTCTTCTGTCTGTAGTATAGACCTCAAACTCAAGACTGTCCCAAATCTAAACTATATCTCTTTAAATCTCCGGCCCTATCTCTCTCTATTATGCAAACCTATATTCATTTAAACTACATCACACGTTCTCCTGCTTTTAAACTTATATTCAGGACCTGAGGCACCCATTCTTTCCTTTTCGATCCAGTAAAATTCTACTTGCTCTTCAAGATCCCCCTCAAATTCTACTTATCTTCAGGAAGTTTTTTCTAACCTCTACAGCTCAAAGTGATCTTTCCCTTCTTTGAATTCCTACTGCAATTATTGTCTCTACCATTCACTTGAATTTATCATTTACTACCTCATATTGCAAAGAAGAGTTATGTGTATGTGTGTGTTATTTTTCTAACCAGTTATGAAATCTCTGAAAAAGATAAGGAACCTATCTTGGTCATAGAGTTAGATAGTGCATTTCATGGTAATGTCCTCAAGACATTTTTATGTCACGTTCTCTCTGAAACCGAATTTTCCTAAGGTCCCCTCCAACACTAATATAATGTTTAAGTCCATTTAGCACCTAGAAAAATAAATATTGGGATCGGTTGATATAGAGATTCTTTAAAAAAAAAAAACCTGAAGTTTTTAAGAGAAAAATAAAATCCACCAAGTGTAGTGGTACCTAAAACTATCCCCTGGGCTTTATTTGAATTAGTTCTTAATAATGGCTCTTTATATAATCTTATTAAGATGATAATAAAAAAGGTGATGAGGGTGATTCTATCCTCATGATGATCATTATCTACCTCAGAAATAACTTTTATCTTGCCTTGATGGTTAACAAAGCATTTCCATTCATATTATATGATTTGTTGATCACTAATTAGATAGGGCAAATTTTATAGCTATTATTTCCATTCTATGAATGAAGAAACTGAGATTCCAAAAGTTTTGTGATTATATTAAGGTTGTCCAACTCATTAGTATAAGTACTAGCACCTACATCTTCAGCCTCCCTATCTTTCTACTTCGTGCTATGGTTTTGCTGCATCTATCATACCACAATTGGAACTTTTGAAGGTGGCAGGATCTTTATCTTATGCCTGTACAAACCCTGTGTTTTTCTCAGCAAGCCTGGAATTCTCATCAACAATATCAGCACAAACAGCAGCAGGACTTCCTCCAGCTTATTCTATCTACCACCCCCTCTACCTCATCATCCTTTGATACTTCAGCATCACTTCCTGAATAACTTGCTGTGGAAAATAAAACAGACTTCAAAAGCCACATCACCCACCAATCATTTTGTGGCTGCACAACTGCTCTAATACTAAGAAGATCTTTGCCACCTTAGCAAACTGCCTACACACTTACTGAGGTTTGATGAGAAAACCCAGAAGAATTATGAGTCTATGAAACGAACTTCTTACACTGACCTGAATCCAGAAAGTAGAATGGCAATTAGGCACTAAGGCCTGACTTCAAAACAAAGCCTTAAGACAGACATAGGAGATCTGGCACCAAGAGCAGCTGTATGATTTGCAGAAGCCAGTACAACATGAAAGTGTGGGATTCCTTGTTCAAATAATGTTAAGAATTTCAAGTGCACACTACTTTAATGGCACAGTACATTAAACTAAGTCCAGGGTCCTTCTGAGCTCAAATCTCTGTGCAACTGTATGTCACATACCCTGTCTGGGACATCCAGGAATTCAGGCTGGCACATTCCACATGCCCTTCTTTCAAACCTCATCAGCCCAGTGGAACAGTTTATGTGGAGAGAATTAATGTTCAAGAGAATAGATTTTGGTAAACTACGACTCCTGCCACTCAAGGCAACCTTAATCTCTCCCTTTGTTCCCTAACAGTGTGTTCCTTCTGCTCTTACCACATACCATTCATCACATTGCATTACTTTTCACTTGTATATACACGTGTCTTCCTCAAGACTGCAACCATGTCCTATTCATCCCTGAGTCTCTAACACAGCATCTGGCACATAGTTAGCATTTAATAAATGTTCGTAGATAAGGATCCTTAGTCTCCCTTTCCCCCCAGGACCCTGTTACATCTACCTCTGTACTTAGCTCACACTGACTAGGTCATCAGGCCTTTTCTGGAACAGTCCTCCTAAGGGAAAATCTTGATTGGTCTGAAAGGAAAGTCGTTTATGTTCATAGCTCCTGGGCTCATTCGAAAGCTACTGGGCTGGAGGGCAAATGTGGCCTTAGTGAGACAGCACCAGTAGGTTAAAAATTCCCTTTGCTTTACTGACATTTCAAAATAACATGTATTCTCAATTATCCTTATTCTTGCCCTCTTTATCCCAAACCCCGGATAAATTTTATAATTAACCTGAACCCATTTATGTGGAAAATTTGTGTCCAGTTCTTTTGGGCTTACATGTAGCCACGACTCATCAGAATGGCATTGTTGTGGTTTATGGCTGATATCCTTACTGATGGGTCAGTGCTTGTATCTGTTGGTTATTATATTGCCTTTTATTTTACAAATTATATATTAAATCAACTCATCTTCATTAAGTAATGGAGGAGAAGAAAATAAACCTTTATTTTTTCCCATGCTAGATTTTTTTAAAACATTCATCCTTTAGCTTTTCTACAAAGAGTACCTAAGTTCCCAGAACAAATGAAGACCCCTTGCTATTCTCTCTCAAAGCACCATAATAGTATTATATTTTGTATCTAACCAGTTGTTGTTATCTGATCCATATTGGTCACTTTCTTTAACTGTTAAGTCCTGGAGGGCAGGGACTATATTCATTTTTATTCACCATTGTATTCCCATCTTCTTACATCATGCTCAGAAGAGTAGATGCTCAACAAACATTTGTATTATAAATTAATATATACTTGCCAGTATATCTGGAATGAAGCTGATCTTGAATAAAAACATGTATTCATTCATAAGTGTATGAGTGAATAAATAAACTTTACTTCAGAAGTTTTTCTAAGAGATTTTAGACAGCACATAAGTGAATTCTACTTATTCATTTGTCTCAGAAATATTTACTAACCACCTACTATCTGTCAGATACTCTTCCAGATACTGGGGATATAGTAGTGAACAAAAAGTCCTCCCCAAATCACCAACTTAGGGAGTATTTTCTCCACAGCTTCTAAAGCACTCTCTACCTATATTTTCCAGGAATAGAGGCATAAATTTCTTTTCGCAAAGACCATAGTAGCCATCCCAGGCTCTTGACCCAGCTCTTCTACAACTTGGCAGTATGATCTTGGGAAAGAAAGACATTTAATAAATCAGATCTCATGGAGGCTTATGGTCTTCATCCCTCAAACCCTTTCTAGCTCTCAGAGTCTGTCAGTCTATAGATGAACATGTTTTTAATGAAATGGATCACTAGGAAACTTAGTTTTTTAATGAGAATCCTTTAGAAAATTTAGCTATCATAACATTAAATATATCTAGAGTAGAATGCCAAAAGAAATGGCATCCTCAGGAAACTGGATGATCTGCATCCACGTGAGCTTCTCAGGGAGACTTAAGCTTGGGAGATAGGGAAGTCTAACAAGTACAAAGCCAAATGGCTACGATTTTCTATTTATGATCTCAGGTCTGGCAGCAGCTGAAAGCAACACAGACGTCACCATGGTGAATGGGATTCTGGGGGAGCCAGTTACTTTCCCCTTAAATATCCAAGGATCTCAGGAAATTGACAACATTGCTTGGATGAGTTCCAAAACAACTTTTGCTCTTGTACAACCAGGAGACGCAGGAAGAGCACCCCACGTTATTTTGACCCACGAAAATTATAATGGGCGAATAAATGTCTCACATCAGAACTACAACCTGGAAATCAGCAATCTGAGGATGGAAGATGAGGGGATCTACAAAGCCAACATAAATACAAAAGTCTCTGGGAAGGTACTCACCACCACCAGGAGCTACAACCTTCAAGTCTACTGTAAGTTGTGGGAAGATAGAGGGCTTGATTTTTTATTTTTACTTTGCAAATTTGCTATTAAAGAACACTTATTTCTGACAATTGGATACCTTAAATCTTTTTATATTTATAAATACTGATTAACTATATTAATACTTATAAAGAGGATGTGGCTTTGTTTTTAGCTATGAAATCTTCCATTAGCAGTGTGTCCCATGGCCTTGTTTTTCTCTTCTATAAAAGGTGAATGATTAATCATACTATTCACCTCCCATAGGTATTGTGAGAGTCAAGTGAGACAATGTATGCAAAGTACTTTAAAAAATAAAAACTTTTTTTATTTCAAAATAATTAGAGATGCATAGAAATGTGTAAAGACATACACAGGGAGGTTCTGTGTGCACTGTACCCAGTCTCTACTGAGGGTAACATCTTATATAACTACAGTACAATATCAAAACCAGGAAATTGACATTGGTAAAATAAATAGAGCTTATTTAGATTTCACCAGTTATACAGGCACTCATTTGTGTGTGAGTGTATGTGTTGCTCTGCACAATTTATTCACATATGTAGCTTCGTATAACCACCACCACAGACAAATACTTAACTGTACCATTGCCAGGAGTCCCTCATCCCTTTAAAGTCACCCATTACTACCCCCTTTCCCAAAACTTCCAGGAGACATTGATCCATTTTTCATATCTATAGTTATGTTATTTCACAAATGTTACATAGATGGAATCATGTACTAAGCATGCTTTTGAGAAAGGCTTTTTTCACTTGATGTAATTTCTTTGAGAGTTATGCTAATTGTTGCAAGTATCAATAGTTTATATCTTTTTATTGCTGGGTAGCAGTCCATGGTATTGAAGTACTAGTTAGTTTAACCATTCACCTATTGAGAGATATATTAGTTGTTCCCAGTTTGGGGCTATTGCAAATCAATCTGCTATGAATATTTGCATACAAGTTTCTGCTTGAAATAAGTTGTTGTTTCTCTGAGATAAATGCCCAAGAATGAAATGATATGGTTAATCCATTTTTCTTTTTTAAAAAAATTTTATCATGATAAAATATGCATAACATAACACTTGATATTTTAACCATTTTTAAATGTACAGTTTAGTGGCATTAATATATTCAAATTTTGGGCAAACATCATCACTATTCATCTCAGAGCTCCCCGCCTTAAATAGATTCTATATTTTAGAGCAGTTTAATGTTCTTAGAAAAATTGAATAGAAAGCACAGGGAGTCCCATATGCACTCTGCCCCACACATGCACAACCTTCTCTATTATCAACATCTCCCACCAGAGTGTTACATATTTTTCAATTGATAATGTACATTGATGCATCATTATCACCCAAAGTCCATAGTTTACATCAGGGTTCACTCTTGGTATTGTAGAGTCTATGAATTTTAACAAATATATAGTGACACGTATTCAGCATTATAGTATCATATGGAATAGTTTCACTACCCTAAAAATCTTCTGTGCTCTGCTTATTCATCCCTCCTCCCACCCGCTCCACCACCCCTGGCCACCATTACCTCTAGAAACCACTGATCTCTTTACTATATCCATGGTTTTTGCCTTTTTCAGACTGACATGTAGCTGGAATCGTACAGTATATATAGCCCTTTCAGTTTGGCTTCTTAAACTTAGTAATATGCATTGAAGTTATCTCCATGTCCTTTCATGGCTTGATAGCTCTCTGTAGAACTCAGAACTTTTAAGAGTCATTTTTAGTTTTAAAAGAATTGCCTAACTATTTACATTCCCACCAGCAATGTATGACTGATCCAGTTTCTCCACATCCTCACTAGCGTTTAGTGTTATTTTATTTTGGCCATTCTGATTGGTATGTAGTAATATCTCATTTTGGTTTTAATTTGAATTTCTCTAAAGCTAATGCAAAGTACTTATAAAGGGTAAAATATTAGAACTAGCATCATTATTAAAATTTTCATGATTCACTGGGAGATGTGTGTTGTGTGTTATGCAATGCTATTCCAAGTGTTGTCTGTACCCTGGCTGCATCAGCATCAGCATCAGCATCACCTGGGAACTAGTTGGAAATGCAAATTCTTAGGTCCCACCCCTTACCTTTGGTGTCAAAGCCCAGAAACTGTATTAACGCTCTCTCTGGACTATTCCTATGTGTGCTCAGGTTTGAGAAACACTAATTTAGAACTGCTCTGTCCAATATGGTAGCTACTAGCCACATATGGCTCTTGAGTATTTCAGATGTGGTGAGTTCAAATTAAGATGTACTATAAGTGTAAAATACACACCATATTTCAAAGTCTTCACACAAAAAGAACGTAAAATACTTCATTAATAATTTTTATATTGGTTACAGATTAAGATAACATTTTGGCTAGATTCAGGTAAATAAAATACATTATTGAAATTTTTATCACCTGTTTATTTTTATTATTTTAATGTGGCTATTAGAAAATTTTAAATTATATAAGTGATTCACTTTTTATTTCTATTGGGCAGCACTAATTTCTAGTATAAAAAGTATTTGAGCCATGTCTCAAGGATTTTACTGTCTATCTGCCCCACAGCACAAAAACTACAGAAATGTGGCTAATCCATGTTGTGATAGGTACAATTCAGGTGCATAGTTAATCCACTAAATTCAAGTTCCATAAAGTCAGGGCCCTTGTATATGAAGCTCGTCAGTGTATTCCCAGCACTTACATTGTCAGGCACATAGCGGATGCTCCAGAAGTGTTTGTTAAATGAAAGAATGAATGAATCACAATAGTCCCAGGTCCAACACGGTGCCTGACAATTGTAAGTGCTCAATTAATACAGCTTGATTGAAGCAGGTAGTATCTGGATGCAAGGCATAGTAGAAAGAGCGTTAATGTTGAAATGAGACCTCTTGCCAGTTGTGTGACCTTCAGCAAATTGTTTACCCTCTCTGGACCTAAATTTCCTCATCTATAAAATGTAGATTATAATAGGTGGGATTAAACAATAGTGTTAGTTGAGATCTCATGCCTTAAAGTAGATGCTCATTAACTAGTAGTCATTATTAATTTTTTAACCCTTATCTCCCTCTGAATAGAGTGTGAGTGACATAGTCAAAGAACAAGTGTGAACCTTTTAGAAAATATTTGGCTCATTTGAGAAATTTGGTTGAGAAAATAAAGAGGGCATTCAATTCTAAGATGTCTGTTTTCATCTCTTTACACATTTAGTTTTACCCACTCAGTCTTTGGGAGGTGTTGTGTTATCTGCAATTGGGGCAGACCACTGTAAAGTCTTAGAGAAAGCTGTATTGCCCATACAACAAAATCTGTACTTTTTGGGTAGTTAGCTGAGAAGATAAAGAGAAGAGAACTGCATTTATTGAACACTATCTATGTGTCTGGCATTCTACCACCTAATTTTCGAAAATATATAAAGATTATACATATTTAGGCAATATACGCAGAAACAGAGCTAAAGATAAAACAGTGAAAGGCAACTCTCCATTCTCAGGGTTAGTCACTATTGTCAGTTTATTTTGTCTCATTCATAGATAATTAACACACATGCAATTGTAGACAGATGATGGATGGATAGATGATAGATCGATAGATTAGATAGATGATAGATAGATAGATAGATAGATAGATAGATAGATAGATAGATAGATGATAGATAGATAGGTATTAGATATATAATAGCTCATTTAGTCCTCACAACAACCCTAGCAGGAGAACACTGTTAGCCTCATGTTGTAATTGAGAGAACTAAAGCTCAGTGAAACTGTATACCTTCTCCACCATTCCATAGAAAGTAATGGAGTCTGGATTCTGAACCAGGTCTCCAATGGCTTCCACACTCTTTGGGTTGAGAAAATGAAATCCTCTCTGCCACAACTCTGACCTCTGCCCAGTAGCTTTGAGCAGGTAACATCTCTGTTAAAAAAAAAAATGAGATGGGATCCTATTTTTCACTTCTATTCATCACCTTGACACTCCCTCCAAAGCTTTCTAAAATAAGTAAATACCAAGCAGAGATTTAAACATTCTTGCAAATCAAGTTTCTAAAAAACAAAAACAAAAAACAGAGACACATACACAATTTGGTTCATTTTACCCTATACATATTCATATCTCTCACTGTTATAGCTAATCAAGTTCTTTTCTACAAACTTGTTTAGTTTTCTTGCCAAGTTATCGCTAATTCTAATCTGGAATAGATAGATCCCTCTAAGAGATTCGTAGAACTAGGGTTTCTGGTTAAGTTAGAATTGAAAACCTTTACGGCTTCTTATTTCTCATGTTCTCCTTCTTTACAAGCACAGACAAATGATTCCTATATTTACACTGCTGAATATATTGCCTTTATAAATGTCACATTAATTAGAAAGTTAAATGCCAGGTCCTTCTGACTCTTCAATTCCCTTCCTCATACAACTATAGTAAAAGGAACAAATCCCATCACAACAGCTTTGACAAGAATGAACTAAATTTAGGAACTCTGAATGTAGTCATTTTCTTATCTCCTGATAAAAGAAAAGATCTTCCATTTCCTTCTGCTACCTCCAGATCTAGCTATTACCTCAATTTAAATATAATTATTCTTTTCTAACCTTGTTCTAGCCTATGACTTTTACAGTTTATCTTTTGATTTCTTTAGTGAAAATATTTTTCAAAATGAACTTTCTAAGAGGTTTTGTGCTGGCTGGAAAATTATTGCTTGGCTATTGCCCATGGGAACATAGGCTATCACTCATGGGAACGTAACATTCTAACAATAAGTTCTATACCCCCGCTTGCACACCCGACCTGTGGGTTGACAGGTAGTGAATAGGAGAAAAATAGACTTTTGTGTTTAAGACAGAATGAGGAATGGAATTTAGAGCTTAAAAACCCTGTACCTCTACATTTCGGGGCTGCTTAATTTAGGGTCTGCATACCCCTGGCAGACCCAGCTGGCTGAATAAAGACCCAGTTGTTCTCACTGGTTTCTGGTGGTCCATGTGTCTTTCGGGGGCTGGCAGCTACAACAGTTTTAACTTTTCACCATGAGCACTTTAAAACAAAACAAAAAGGATAAAAAAAACACACATATACCAGAAAACAAGGCCAAAAACTTTTTAAAATATTGTCTCATTCAGGGGTGTGCTGATATATGTTCAACTGGTTCTTGATGGTGTGTTTGTGTGTGCATATACATTATACACATAATAATTTTTATTGACATAATGGATGTATGGCATACTTTTATAAACGTCAATAAAAGTCTTTTTTGTGCTTTAAACAAACTTTTATTACACAAAGGTTACCGCATAATTACATATTTTTCTACTTTGTACATAATTATTCTTACTCTCCAGAAAAAGGCTGCTTCTTAACTTCTCGTCAGATGATGGCAAACACTAAAATCCTAATTTTAACAGAATACTAGTAAAAATGCCTTAATGATTTAAGGTAAAAGCAGTACATTGGTACATGGCTCTTGCACTTGTACATTAGGAATATACGAATGTCTTTTTATTCAAAAATACAAACTAAATTATTTGTAGGCATGGACAGTGATAGCAATAAACCATTATAAGTTGTCAACTGAAACCAGTAACTGATGGTTATAGTGATTTTCTTAAACATCAGCCAGCCCTTTCTTCAGCCATTTTCTTCAACCGACTTCTCTGAAAACATAGATGAGAAGCACTGCCTTGAGCTTCCTGTCACGGTTCTCATTAATAACAGTAAAGCACTATTCTAAGAATTAGAACATGCCACTTCCCATACCACCTCCCATTCTACTCATCCCCAGGTGTTCTGCACATTCAGAGAAACTTGTCTAGTAACAAACTGTAGAAATGATTCCTGAAAGTATGGTCTTCACAGTAGTCTTTATTGTAAATTCAATGTAGCCAGTTGTTCTCACAGAATGCTTTCATCGACTTTTGCTAAACATTTACATCCCTATCCAACCTACAGTTGCAATTGATGAATGACCCAACATGAATATTGTTTGATATTTTCATTTAAGTTAGCTAATAAGAAAAAAGTGATTCAATAAAGACATATATTGGAACTTCACTTGTTTGTCAATGATGTGAGCAACTTCTTTGCTGAATTGGAGAGTGGTTTTCAAATACTAGGAGAATATTTCCTAGTCTGTTTTTTTGTTGTTTTGTTTTTTGGAGGGGTTGTTTTTTATATTATTATTGTTATTATTTATGATTTTGCTATTCACAACGTAATGGCTATGAACAGAATGAACTTTTAAGTTTAATCTGCTTTTGTAGCCTTTCCTCCGTTGCTTTCTTAAGTCCAGAGAGACAATCAACAAGGCAGTAAATCAAGCCCCAGTTTGTAGCGTTTGACAATTCCCGTGGTGTAAATACTCCCACTATGGCTGATTCCTTAAAATTAACTTTATTGAGGTAACATTGGTTAATAACATTATATAAATTTGTTATATATCTTTATAATACATCTGTATACACTATTGCATGCCAAAATCTAGTTTCCTTCTGTTACGTATTTAAACCCCTTTACTTTCTTCCCACCCCTTTCCTCTCTGGTAATCACCATTCTGTTTTCTGTGTCTATGAGTTTGCTTCTGTTTCTGACAGTTTATTTGTTACTTTTTGTTTTATATTCCACATAGGAGTGAAATCATATGGTTTTTGTCCTTTTCAGTCTGACTTACTTCACTTAGCATTATATCTTCAAGATCCATTCATGTTGTTACAAATGGCTGATTTTAAGACATGCAGAGTTGGAAAGACTTTGTACATTACTACAAATAACAGATACATAAATGTAAATAACTTCTAGAGCATAGATAATGGTAAATTGTCAAAAAAATTAGAAAGTAATGAGTTTAGGATATTTATTAGCTTTGTTTTCATATAGTTTATTTTACTATAAGTTTTTATACTTTGATTTTTCACAATGGCTTCATTAACAAACATCTTGAAAATGTTTTGAAAATTTAACATTTGGCCCTCACAAACTGGTATAGGCCAACCCTAGCTTACCACTGACTAATGTGTTTTCCCCTCACAGGTAGACTTGGAAAGCCGAAAATTACTCAGAGTTTCATGACATCTGTGAATAGTACCTGTAATGTCACACTGACATGCTCTGTGGAAAAAGAAGAAAAGAATGTAATATACAGTTGGAGTCCTCTGAGAGAAGAAGGTAGTGTCCTTCAGATCTTCCAGACTCCTGACAACCAAGAGCTGACTTACACATGTACAGCCTGGAACCCTGTCAGCAACAATTCTGACTCCATCTCTGCCCAGCAGCTCTGTGCAGGTATCCAGCTCTGTCCATCTTTCCTGGAATCTCGTAAATTACTTCAAAGAGCTATAATGAATGTGGGCCTCATTCTTCAGAGTAATATGCCTCCCTTATGCCAGGACTGGTCCCCAGGAGTATCTTCTCCTAGGAAACCCTGGAAATGAATCCAAAGCCTTCTGAGAGATGTTCTGAGTGTTTTTTTTTTCAGTGTGTTCTGAGGTAACACCCACTTGGTTCCTTGATTCAGTTTCTTATCCTGACTTTTAATAGCAGAAAGTACAGTTTCCCTTGAAGATTTGGCACTCCTATGTAAGACACCCAATTTTGATAGTGCCCCTTGAATGTGGACAAGCTTACCCAGGATCTTGAACCTATTTCCTGAGTTGTCTCACTGCATCTTCTATTTCCAGATATTGCAATGGGCCTCCAAACTCATCACGCTGGGTTACTGAGTGGCCTAGCTGTGGTCTCTCTGTTTACAATCATTCTGCCTTCAGTGCTTTTGTTTCTTTTGTGCAAGAGAGAACAAGGTAAGATTTTCCCAATGTGGAAATGCACCTTCCTTCTTCTTGGGACTGAAGTCATTTATCCAAGTTGATATAGAGGGGTCCTTTGTTCCAAAGAATCAACATTTCTATAATCTCCACTTTACCACTTCACGATCTCCCAGAATGATGGCCCTGAGGACTGTATGACATCAAGCTGAATGGTCTTCAAAATCTGTTTATGGGATCACCAGTATCTGATGGGCCCAGAGCTTAGGTTCAAGTTTAGCACTGCCATTAACAAGCTGTGCTTCATTAGACATATGTCTTTACCTCTTTGGCTCAATGTTCTCACATGTGAAATAAGGTTTAGACCAGAGGGCCTCCAGGGTCACTTTCAAGTCCTCTGTATTTGACTATGACTTTTGGAGTCATTGAGGGACACGTACTAATTTTGTATTTTATGGTTAGCACTAGATCCTTCTGGATCCTTCTGTACTTGTGCCATTCTCAATTCATAAAATCTGATCTTAGCACTCAGGGAGATCATGACACCCTCCTACTTCTCCTAACCCCATGTTCAACTAGCTGAAAAACCAAGACCCTCACATGAGAAGACAAGTAGTCATGCAAAACAGTCATTGCTAAGTGCCAGAGACACTAAGAATACCCTGGGTGGAATTGGGGAGACTCTCTTTAACCTAATGTGGACTGTAGAGTAGAAAAGAATCCCCACTGAGTTCTGGGTAAGGCTTGAGCTAGGTGCCTCCCATACTACATGCCATCCTTAGAAAAGGGAGAAATATTCCAAACATCCATCTCAAGAGGATAGGAACCATTTAACCTCTTAGGGCTTCATTTCTTCATCTTAAAAAGAAAATGTTAGACTAGATCATCTCTAAAACTTCATTCACCTTTTGCATACTGTGGTTTTATGTTTGTGACACAGATGCTACCTCAAAGAAAACAATATACACATATGCAATGGCTTCAAGAGACATCCAGCCAGAAGAGTCCCGAATCTATGATGAAATCTCCCCATTCAAGGTGAGCTGATCCCACTCATGAATGACCACCAGCACCTCCAGGACAAGGAGTAATGGACAGCAGGTCTTTGCTTCCTGTTTCTTCGCAACAGCCAAGATGCTAGAGGTCCAACTAGAAAATACCATATCAGGAAAATGATGTCACAATTCTCTCTTGTGAGGTCAGAATGTGGCAAATTTTCACCCTATGGCAGCCTCCAAGACTGAAGCCCTAACCTTCCAAGCAGGGGCCTGGCTCAGGGTTAGATGAGAGCCCTGACTAGGAGTGAAGCTCCCTGTGTAGGAGACAAAGAAAAAGGGAGCCCCTTGTGTGAGGTGAGGGCTGTTCTGTGGCCACCAGCCAGTAAACAGGTTGCTAAGGGAGCTTCAAGGGCACAGAAATGAGAAAGGGACCCTTGAACTTGACTTTCTGGTCTGGCTACAGCAGCAGCTTACTTTCCTCAGGTTCAGAGTCACTCTGTACCACACCCTTTCCTCCCACCAGCCTTTTATGTGCTTGCCCTTTTTTAACCTCCACCCTGAATCAAGATTCTCCATGTTATGACCTTCCTCCGTACCTCTACCAGCCTGCTCCCCTGAAGTCTACAAGAAGTGAAGGGGGAAACAGGTCTGCCTGGTGAATCTCGCATTGTACTCGGGCTGATAAGGCAGCTGGGTGCACAGAAACACAAAAAGCTAAAACTCTGACTGAGCAAGACTCAGTCTCAACCATGCAGAACCCTCCTTCTTCACTCCTGAGATTTTTGCCCATCCCGCTCCCACCTATTTTTTATCCTCTCCAAAGCTGGATGGAAGCAGAGCCGAGTCCTGGAGAGAAGGCCACCTAGTAAAAATGGGACCAGGGAGGGGTGATGGGCAGGGGCAGAAGTAAGAAGGGGGACTTATTACATTTTGCCTGGGCTCCCTCACTGAGGGGAAGATGGGTGTTTTATAGGTGCACCCCATGAAGGAGAAGCCAGTAAACACGATTTATTCCATAGTGCAGTACTCTGATAAGGTAAATACTTTCTGTTTTTTTTTTTTATCTGTGTTGTCCTATATGTTCCAGTCATTCTGCTGTACCCTGTTCATCCAACGGGGGGCCAGCTGGTTCCTTTGGGACTCTAGACCTCAGGATCGATTGCTAAAGGCTTTGGTCTGTAGGTACTTCCACATACATACAGAGCCCTGTTCCTTAGGTCCATGGCCATATATGGCTAGCCTGCCTGAGGTGCTCATCCCACCCTTTAAGTGCAGGAGTTCCTAAGCCCCTGAACTGTAATGTGGAAACTCCAGCCTCGGCAACACCCAGGGCCACTGCTAGCTCAGTGTGAAAATAAGAAAAGAGGTGGCTCCTTATGAGCAGACACAGGCCCACACCAGGTACACAGACTGGCAAGTAAAACACAGGCTGAACTTCAGTTCCTGTTTGCTCCTTCAGCTGACCTTTATGGTATGCAACCTGCACAAACATTTGTAGTGGTCTAGTGATACACATCCCTGTGCTTCAGCGTCCTACTCTGGAATGTGCAGGGAGATGGTAAGCCCTGTCTTTTAATAGGAGTTTCAGTGAGGGGTAATCTGATGATGGATTGTCGCTGTCTGAGGGCCCTTATTTCTGCTATAGTCAGAAGGACAGCTTTGGGATCTCTAATATTTATGCCAAGATCTGAAAGAGAGTGGGAGGAAGCAGAGTAGATAAAGTTGGAAAGGACTAGATTTGAAGAATTAATCAGGGCGTTCAGGACTGAGACATCTCAAAGTTAATTCTCTAAACAAGTTGGATGACAATTGTTAATTGGCCAGTACATAATTTAAAACTTAAGACTCCTCAAGCCAGTAGGAAGGTTATCTGCAGTACTCTAAGTAACTAAAGCACATGAGATGGTAGTGAAGGTGACCATCACTGTGTATAAACAAAGGTACAATTATTAGGGTACAGAAGGAACTGAGGTTTGACTAGGAACAAGGAGGGCAGGTAGCTTAAGTCTGGATGTTGCCTCAAGCCTATAATCAAAATCAATGCAAGTACTCTTATTCCCTCCTGTTTTTCTCTGGACAAAGCAGTTTATGATCCAAGGGCTTCCAGGGGTAGCTGAAGCAGAAGTGAGGGACTCAGCAAAGGGCAAGGCCCTGCTACCCCAGTTATCACCAGCACCAGGGAAATCTAAGGCATCTCCCTGTGCCATTTGCACAACTCTCCTGGGTACCTTAGGGAATTCCCCAGCAGCACCTTCCAGTTTATATGTCCTCCGTCTCCCTCTTGAACACAGATAGAAAAAACCAGCACTCGGGACAGCAAACCTCCTGGGACTTCAAGCTATGAATTTGTGATCTAGGCTGCCAGACGACAGCATTCTCTCCATGGAAACTGGAGTACAACCACAGTTAATGGCAGATGCCCCAGACCCAGATTTTCTTTGTCCAGATCTCACCTGAAGAATGCAAATCACCACATCCCAACATGTAAGCAAAGCAGGAAACCCTCTGCTGCTGGGCATAGCTTGTGACTGTTTAGACAGATGGACACGTACCCTTTCTGAAATGACTGCCTTCTGGACGAATGATAAAGCAGGTCTTCCAACACAGTGTTTTCCAATCTTCTTTACATCACAGCACATGTAGAAAATATTTTCATGGCACAATGGGGTAAATAATCAAGATTGCTCATGTCCAGAGGCTGCATGTGGCTGGAGGCTTCTCATGACTGCAGGTGATGACCCTTCTCAGCAATTCCATACATAAGAGAGGATCAGTATTTTGCACACCTATAATATGCCATGGCACATCATCTAGAATGCTCTTCTCACATTCAATATATGTAAGTAGACCTGGTTTTTTGGCTTTCACCAGTCCATACGGCACCTTGGACAAATTAAGTAAAGGCACCCTTTTCCTGAGGCAGATGTAGCCCCTCACCCAAGGGCATGGTTTGGCGAGTAGAGTGTGGGCTGCATTTCAGTCTCCACTTGCCCCTTTGCCCAGAAATCTTCATTCAGGGTACAACTGGCTGGACTAATGCCTATGTGTGGCATAGCACCTCAGCAAGAATATGTGCTCCTACTCTCCCCTATCCATTTGCACATTCTTCAATGCCCAGCTCAAATATTACCTCCTTTATGAGGCTTTTCCTGGTCTCATCAGTCAAATTAATTCTGGCTCTTTTTTCCACTTCTTTTTTCTCTTGTTGGTCCTTCAATCACTATAATTCATTTCATTCTGCCTTATAGTATAGACAATTATTTGTTTCCCTCTACATTGTACATTACTAAAGGGCAAGATCCATGACTTTATGATTGTGAAGAGGTGATCATAAGAGGTAATAGCTCTATTCACCTCTTCCTCCACCAGCAGCCAATATAGTGCCTTGTACCTAATTGTGAGCAATAAATGCTCACAAGAGAATTGGAAGTGACAAGCCAACTCATATAGAAGGTACATATCAGAAATATCAATAGATAAAAGCCAGTAAATACAATGGAATAAAATTATGGCAAATATTAAATATCAGGATGCCAACAGCAGAGGCTACTCCCAGTATAAGGACATTCTGGAGAGAGAAGAATTTCAGAGTTAAACCAACTAAGAAATCAACTGAAGCAAAGAACCAGGTGTGAGAAGATGAAAGGCAGCCACCCTAGGGAGGCATGCAAAGGAAAAAATAAAGAGACTTGGTGATAAAGGATAGAGAAATTCCAAGATGACACTGAACAAGCAAGCTGAGTTTCTCCTAAAATAAAAACCCTTAGGTGAATTGAGGGATTGAACATCCTCCTTCTCTAAACTGTCCCTGTCTTCTCCTGGTGTGTTCACTCAAATTCCTAGTCTCCTAATGCCCCAGTGAAAAATGTGTGTGTTGAGGGGAAAGAAAGAAAGAAAGAGGAGAGAAGAAACAGAAGCAAGTGTTTTAGGTCTTCCAGGAAAACAAACCTGGGATGGAATTAGCACACAGGAATTCTTAAAGTTGCCTTCAGGACTCAAGACTGCCATGTTGTTATTATTATTTTTGTTACATTCTTGTCTCTTACTCTCTTTATAAAATCTTTTGATTTATGAAGATGTAAGCTACTCACCCCATTCCCCAGGGCTCAGATTCTCCTTCTGTAAAATGAGTGAGATCTTATTTTCCCCTTCACAACTTTCCAGATGAACTAGATTGTGACCAACAGATCTATAAAATCAAAATATTCTTTCAATGGAACAAGATCTTCAATCAGACCAAAGATGTGTCAGTTTTGTCTAAATGCGCTTGAAGCTGAAATTTCCGGAGCAGGGCCCTCTAGTGGAAAGTGATGGTAAGCCAGGACAGTCCCTCTGCAAGTCAGCGTGGGCTTAACAGGTAACTGAGAAAATTGAAATGTTGCAGCTCATGCTTCTAGAAAAAGAAGTCAAGCTGATTTTTAAAAAATCTACAGAACACTCTAAACTACTTGGCTGGGTCACCTCTGGAAACTGGGCATGGGAAAGAAGGAGCCTGGCTGGTATAGGCTGTGTTAACACAGAACAGTTCTTAGGTTCTGCCAGGAGAAAAGAAATGGCTGGGCTATATTTTCTCCCAGATCCAGTGCTTTTCTTCTGTTTGAATTTTCCCTGAATTTCTCTTGGTTTGCATGATTTTCCCAAGAATAATCAGTGACAGTCTCTATGAGATGTGACATGAAGCTTGAAGAAGGAACCCTAGAAAGAAGTATAAGGAGGGTCAGAAATGTGGGCTCTGATGCTAGAGTGCCTGGGTTTGAATCCTGGTTTCTTAACGATGTGACCTTTGCTAAGTTTATTTTAACTTCTCCGTGCCCGGTTTGCCCATCTGCAAAATAAGGATAATAATAGTTCTTTGTAAGGATTAAATAAGGTGTTACATGCCTGCATGTGGAAAAGCCCTGGATCATTGTATTAGCTGTTCATATAGGCCTGATACCTTCATAAGATACTAAAACAGACTTACAAAATAAGGCTTTTAAAACAGAAATGTATCTGATATTATGCTAAATTATAATGTTGTCTATCAAACTTTTAACTCTCAATCCCCCTAACTCAATGTCTGTTTCTTATCACACTACAATCTAATTATCTACTATATATGTTTCCCTAGCTAGACTGAGATAGGAAAATTGGGCACTTAAATCATGTTTTTGCTATCCATCTCCCTCTAGACAAAAGCTTTGTTTTATTCATCTTTGTACTCATGGCACCCCATCACAAAAGCCAATGCCTCACAGAGCTTAATAAATATTCGTTGAATAAGAGCTAAACTCAAGGACCTTGGACTTAAAGAGGATTTTATGAATTTAACTTCAAAGGCAAGGGAAGTAAAAGCAAAAATAAATGAATAGGACTACATCAAATTAAAAAGTTTCTGCTCAGCAAAAGATCGTCAACAAGGTAAAGAGACAACCATCCGAATGGGAATATATATTTGCAAGTAATGCCTCCAATAAGGGCCTAATATCCAAAATATACAAAGAACTCATATGACTCAATAACACCATGAAAACAAACAATCCAATCAAAAAATGGCAGAAGACCTGAACAGACACTTCTCCCTAGAGGACATACAAATGGCCAACAAATATATGAAAAGATGCTCAACATTGCTAGCTATTAGGGAAATGCAAATCAAAACCACAATGAGATACCATCTCATACTTGTTAGTATAGCTATAATCAACAGGACAAGTAATAACAAATGTTGGAGAGAATGTGGAGAAAAAGGAACCCTCATACACTGCTGGTGGGACTGCATATTGCTACAGCCACTATGGAAAACAGTATGGAGGTTTCTCAAAAAACTAAGAATTGATTTACCATATGACCCAGCAATCCCTCTACTGGGTATTTACCCCAAAGACTTGAAAACCCATATCTGAAAATATTTGCACACCGATGTTCATAGCAGCATTATTCACAGTGGCCAGGACGTGGAAGAAACCGAAGTATCCTACGATAGATGATTGGCTAAAGAAGTTGTGGTACATATATACAATGGAATATTACTCAGCCATAAGAAGAGATGAAATACTGCCATTTGCGACAACATGGATGGACCTCAAGATAATCATGCTAAGTGAAATAAGCCAGACAGAAAAAGTTAAAAATCACATGATATCACTTATATGTGGGATAGAAACCTAAAAGCAACAAATGAACAGGACAAACAAACAGACTCAGGGACATGGACAATGGACTAGTGGTTACCAGAGGGTAGGGGGTGGGGGAGGAGGGGAAATGTAGATGGGATAAAGGGGGTCAGATATAGGGAGGTAGGGAGAGGGTGAAGTGGGTAAAGGGAGTCAAATATGTGGTAGCTGAAGGAAACTGGATTTTGGGTGGTAATCACACAATAGAATATATAGATGTCAATTTATAATGAATACCTGAAAATTATATAATTGTATTAACCAATGTTATCCCAATAAACTAAATAATAAATGAATGAATGAATGAATGAATGAATGAATGAATTTGTTGAACTGAACTTGGATTGTGACCCAGACATAGAAGAGAGGAGTCCTAGAAACCACTTTCAGAGTCTGGATCTAGGGAATTGGAGAGTAGGAAATGTCTGGTCACCCACAGAGCCACCTAGAGGAAAGGGAGAAAAGAACCTGGCTTTTCAATGAGAATGAGGCTGTGGTTCCCTCAGAATTATGGGTGCTGGGCCTTGGTATGTTTTTTGTAAAACCCTAAAGGAGAAGTGACTTGCCAAGAGGTGGTGTGTGAGATAGCAAATGGAAGCATTAGATCTGAAACCACTTCCTTTACTCCTTGCTTATCAAAGAAGCACCAAATCTTCTGTTTTGAGCAACTCTTTGCAAAGTGCTTGGGTTCCCAGTTCCCCTGACATCTCTTTGTCCTTTTCTTGTTGAGCTGAAATTGAATCACCACTCTGAAGAATTCCAGAGCCTCTGTGTAAAAACTGTAAAAGCAGATACTGAAACTACTCGAGAAGATAAAAACAATTTTGATGGTGTTTTTTCAGTACACTCTGAGGTTCTGGCACATTTCGTTTAATTTAATCTATACATTAGCCCTAGGACTCTCTTTCTGACTGAAATACCCAACTCCCACCCTTTCCCTCACTACCTCCAATACAGACCTTCACCTATTAATGCCCACTCATCCCTCAGGGCATAGTTCAAATGTCCCTTCCATATTTTCTCTCATTGTACTACCTCTTTCCTTCATAGCAGTCTTCAAATTTTGTTTTTAAATATTTATCCTGTGATTACTTGATTAGTGTTTCTTTTTGACCACTAGACTGTGAGTTCCATCAGGACATAGACCATGTGTAGTTTGGCTCACCATTAGTATCCAGAGTGCCTGACTCTGTGCAAGTTACAGAGGAAGTGCTCAATGTACAATATTTTGATTAATTAGTGAAGATGCAAGCATTCGTGCAGACTTTAACTGACTTACCTGAAATGTGACAACACTTTGGCACATATTTCAGTGACAAAGCTATTTATTCCTAAGTATATTTCCTTAATAAGTTTTCAAACTTTGAATATAATAGAAAAATATCGATTTCATTTCCCATGCAGAAAATATAGTTAAGAGTTAGAAACCATAGAAAAGAGTTAACATTATAAGTCTAAGACTGCTATCCTTTGAAGTCGTGCTTATAAGGTTGGCTCTTGGCTGGTGTCTGGGCATTTGAATTTTGGGAAAGTTAGACCATTTCCTGATAAGAATGGTTCATTGAGCTTAAACTCTTTGTACAAACAATTCAGTTTGTGCTGAATCGCTGCTTTTCTTCTGGGATTCTGGAATTTTGATATATGCTAGACAGATATTACCTATGTTACTGACAATAAAAACTCTGGAATCCTAGGCTCAGGCAAATTTCCTTAATAGACATTTCACGTGCCTTGTCACAGCACTTTGCTAGAGGAATTAAGGACATCCTGTGTGACTCCACTGGGAGAAGACTCTTGGAAGCTCATATCTAGTTTCTTCTGGATACCATTCCATGTACCAGTCCCTTTTGCTGAATTTGTTTTGTATCTATTCACTGTAATGAATCATAGCCATGGATATGACTATATACTGAATCCTATAAGTCCTCCTAGCTAATCACTGAACCTGAAAGTGGTCTTTAAAACCCCTAAAATGCGTCCTGAATGTTATTACAAACTACCTAACTTATCTTCTTTCATCCACCTGTAGCTACAGTAGTCTAACCCACCATCATCTCTTACATGGACAATAGCACTTCACTTTCTACAGCCACACCTGCCCCAGTCTAATCCATTCTCTACACCACAGCCAGAGTAATCTTTCCAAAACACAAATATGATAATGCTATTTAGTGGCAGAAAAAACAATGTCTTGCATAAGGTGAAAGTTTGTAACTAGAAAAACTTCAATCAGAGAAAAAAAGTGGAAAAGGTATTCAATGACCTAATTTCTACCACATTTAGTGAAAGAATAATTCCTATCTAATTTTAACTCTTCCAATGCATAGAAAACAGGAAACTTCAAAATTCATGAGCACTATTAATATAACACTGATTCCAAACTAGGTAAGGATGATTCCCTCCAAAAAATACATAGACCAGGATTAGCAAACTACAACCTGTGAACAAATCCTGTCTGCCAAGAGTTTCTATGTGGCCCATGGGCTAAGAACAGTTATTACAATTTTAAAAGGTTGAAAAATAGTCCAAAGAAGAATAATATTTGGTTACATGTGAAAATTATATGAAATTCAAATTTCAGTATTCACAAACAAAATTTTATTGAAACACATCCAATACATTCATTCATGTATTGACTATGGCTACTTTCATACCCCAACAGCAAAGTTGAGTAGTTACAATGGAAACTATGTGGCCCACAAAGTCCAAAATATTCACTATTTTAACCTTTACAGAAAAGAATTGTCAACCAAACCACTTATAAATATAAATGTTAAAAATGTTAAATATAAATGTTAAAAATCTTAATTTAAATTTTAGCAAATTGAACCAAGAAATGCATTGAAAGCAAAAAATGTAATTACTTATGTTGTATACCCAGAATACAAGGATTATTTATCTTTAAGAAGTCTTCTATCACAACTTATTATTTAAACACATTTAAGAAGATTAAAAACAAAAACAAAAAACAATAATCTTGACAGATTCCAAAAAATACATTTGAGAAAATTCAATACCCATAACAAATTAGAAAAAAAAATTAGCAAGCTAAAATTAGGTCAATGTTCAGTCAGAAAAACTGAAACTATATTAAATACTACAATTTCAACAAACTGAATATAAGAAATTGAATACAAAACTGATAGAAATTATTCGAGGAGTAAAACAGAGAAGATGAGAGTACTGAGCAATTTATAATTCCAGGAAGTTGTTACCACTCCTAGGGAAATTTGGAACCAATATTGCTGCATTGCAGTGTTCCAGGAGTTTATACTCCCACCAAAACATGAGAATTTGGGAGCCTAAAGCTACTCACTATTGCAGATGCTACCATGGGTGCCACACTGCCAAGACTTCTGGAATGACTCCTGGAACTGCATTGCTAGACAAGGAACCCGGGAGCTGCACTCATTTCTCACTATTGCTACCACTGCTAGAGATATTATCAGAAACCAAGATGAAAAACAAAACAAAACAAAACATTTTTCTTCCCTTCCTCTCACCTTCCAGTCTTTTACCAGTATCATTCATTGATAAATCTACAAAACAATATCTTTTATAAATATGGATGCAAAATTCCTCAATAAAATACTAGCAAACCAAATTCAGCAGCATTTTAAAATGATTATACAACCTGACCAACTGGATTTATTCCTAGAATGAAAGGATGGTTCAACATACAAAAACTAATTAATGTAATAGAGCACTTTAATAGAATAAAGAGGAAAAACACATGATCATCTCAACTGATGCAGAAAAAGCATTTGACAAAGTTTAACAGTTGTCATGATTAAAAACAGTAAAAAAATTAGGAATACAGGAAAATTACCTCAACATAATAAAAGCCATATATTCATCTGCTAGGGTTGCCATTACCTGGGAGGCTTAAACAACAGAAATTTATTTTCTCACAATTTTGAAGTCTATAAGTCTGGGATCAAGGTGTCCACAAGGTTGGTTTTGTTCTGAGGCCTCTCTCTTTGGCTTGTAGGTGGCTATCTTCTCTTTGTGTCTTCACATGATCTTCTCTGTGTGTGTGTCTGTGTTCCAATTTCCTCTTCTTATGAGGACACCAGCCATATTGGATTAGGGTCTGCCTATATGACCATATCTTAACTTAAATAACTCCTTAATGACCTTATCATTTTTTTAACTACAAATCATTTATTTTTTTTTAATTTTTGCTGGTGTATAAGCAAATTGTAATATATCTATACAATAGACTACCATTCAGCAATAAAAAAAGAACTACTTAAATATGTAATAATATGAATGAATCTCAAATGCATTATACAAAGTGAAAGAAACCAGACACAATATGATTCCATGTATAAATTCTAGAAAAGGATAAACTATGATGTAAGAAAGCAAATCAGTAGTTCCCGGAGGCTTGGAGGAGAAAGCTGACTGCAAATTGGCAAGAAGGATGTTTTTGAAGAAACAGAAATTCTATATCATGTTTGTGAATAAATAACTATACATTTGTCAAACTCATAAAATCATACAATTTAAATTTTTTTGAAAAAAGGATCATTTATGAGTTCCATCTGAAGAAACTATTAAATTGTCTGATTTTCTTTAAAAAATGCAAATTCTAGCACACTGAACTTTTAAAATATTACAGTTCTTTAAAAAGAAGCAGACATTCCAGATTACCATAAGCTTTTTGTGAATAAATTCGGTGTAAATAGCCTTCAACATAGTTCTAAAATGAGAATCTATTGTTCTTTTTTTACATTGTGCAATTCTATGAGTTATTTTCAATTATAGTTGGCATACAATAATATATTAGTTTCAGTTGTACAGCATAGTGATTAGAGATCTATATAACTCATGAAGGGATTACCCCACTAAATCTAGTACCCCTCTTACCCCATACATATTTATCAAAACATTATTAACTATTTTCCTTACACTATACTTTATATCTCCATGTTTATTTTGTAACTATCCATGCGTACTTCATAACCCTTTTCTCCATTTTCACCATCCTAACCATCTAGTAGCCCTCAAAATATTCTCTATCTATGAGTGTATTTCCATTTTTGTTGTTGTTGTTTACTTTGTTCTTTAGATTCCACATATATATGAAATTATGCGATATTTGTCTTTCTTCACTTGACTAATTTCATTCAGTGCAATACTTTCTAGGTCCATCAAGGCAATTTCTTTTCCATCCCCTTCCTTGTAGTTTGTATGTGTCTTTCAATCTGAAGTGAGTGAGTCTCCTGTAGGCAGCATATATAGGGGTCTTGTTTTCTTATCCATTCAGCCACACTATCTTTTGGTTGGAGCATTTCATTCTTTTCCATTTGAGATATCTTTTGATGGGAATGTAGTTATTACCATTCTTTATTCATGTTTTTGATACATGTTTTTTCTTCTTAAAGAAATCCCTCCAACATTTCCTGTAATACTAGCATGGTATTGATAAATTCCTTTAGCTTATTTTTGTCTAGGAAGCTCTTTATCTGTTCTTCAACTCTAAATGATAACTTTGCTAGATAAAGAATTCTTGGTTGTAGATCACGGCTTTTCATCAGGTTGAATATTTTGTGCCAAGCCCTTCTGTCCTGAAAAGTTTCTTTTGAGAAATCAGCTGCCAGTCTTATGGGTGCTGCCTTGTAGGTAACTAGCTGCTTTTCTATTGCTGCTTTTAAGATTCTTTCTTTGTATTTAATCTTTGGCATTTTAATTATGATGTGTATTGGTGTGGGCCTCTTTGGTTTCCTCTTTCTTGGGACTCTCTGAGCTTCCTGGGGTTGTATGTCTATTCTTTCATGAGGTTCGGGAAGTTTCCATCATTATTTCTTCAAATAGCTCTTCAATGTCTCATTTTCCTTCAGGTACTCCTATGACACAGACATTTTTACATTTAATAGTGTCCCATAGGCTCCTTAAATCATTATTATAGTCTTGGCTTCTTTTTTCTTGCCATTCTGATTGAGTGTCCTGGATGAAACATGGTGGAGTGAGAGATGTCCCCAGATCTCTCCCCTTGAAATAACAATAAGCTGAACATCTAAAACTCAACAAAAAACACCCAAACTGCGCACCAGCACATCTGAGCATGGGATCTGCACATAAGAGCTACCAAAGGTCAGAACCTCGAGTGTTAGGCGGTGGACTTGGAGAAATAAAGAAGCTGCCTCCTGCAGCCGCCAGAGCTCCTTGCAGGAGGAGGGGGAGGAGTGAAGGTGCAGCGACTTCCCTGATCAACCTGCCTGGAAATGCCAGAACTTCCAGCAGCCAGCAGCAAGGCCCAGTCATCAGGGCAGAAAGCAGAGAAGTGAGATGAGACAGCAGAGAAACTACAGTTAATTTTTACCAGCCCCAGTTCCAAAACCAAGGCTGAGCTGCAGCCCCTCAACCCGCAACCCAGAGGGCCCCTCCCCCCATACTCTCTGAGACCAAACACCGTGGAACCCCAGGGGAATCTGAGCAAAAGCTGCTGAGACTGAAGCTACCTCTTGCAGCCTCTGGAGATCCCTGCAGGAGGAGTGGGAGGAGAGAAGATGTGGTGACTTCCCTGATCAGTCTGCCTGGAAGTGCCGGAACTTCTAGCATCAGCACCAGGGCCCAGTCATCAGGGCAGAAAGCAGAGAAGTGGGATAGGACTGCAGAGAAACAACAGTTGATTTTTACCGGCCCCAGTTGCAAAACCGAGGCTGAGCCACAGCCCCCAACTCTCAATCAGGAGGGACCCTCCCCCCATATCCTCTGAGTCGGATCACCATGGAGCCCCAGGGGTATCTGAGCAAATGCCATCGAAACTGTTGCTAACACTGACAGGGACTAAAACTGAGAGTAGCAAGTGTAATTAAATATTTACAAGAAAATAAAAAAGACATTTAGGCTTTACATAAAGCAAAAATCCAAGACACCACCTACTGGAAACCAAAAGAAAAGCACCTTCTTTGCAATAGGCTAAAAAGAGACCTTTATATAATAAATCTTTCTGGAAAAACAACAGAATACATTTCTATTAATGCCCAGGCACAGAAATAGTCTACTAAACATCATGAACAATCAAGGTGACAAAGCATCTAAGAAAGAAAGAGAAAAATTTCTAGAAAATAAGCTTACAGACATAGAATTATGTGTCTTAAATGACAGAGAATTCAAGATGGTACTTCTGAAAAAACTCAATGAGATTCAACACAACTCAAATCAATAATTTCAGGATTTGAAAAAGCAACTATATAAGCAGAGCAAGGAGATTGAAACCCTCAAAAGAAACCAATAGAACTTCTGGAAATGAACACACTGAAAGAGTTGAAAAATGAAATAGCAAGCTTGAGAAATAGAGTTGACCAAATGGAGGAAAGGATCAGTAATATCAAAGACAGAAATCTAGAAATAAATCAGAAGGAAGAATAGAGAAACCAAAGAATAAAAAATAATGAAAGAGAAATTCAAGAACTAGCTGATAGCATCTGGAGAGGAACATAAAAATAATGGGCATTACCGAAAGCAAGGAAAAGGAACAGGGACTAGAAAGCATTTTCATACAAATAGTGGACGAGAATTTCCCAAATCTAAGGAATGAGTTGGAGCTTGGAATTCAAGAAGTCAACAGAACACCAATTATCTCGACTCACAAAGGCCTTCACGAAGACACATTGTACTAAAGTTATCAAAAATCAACAACAAAGACAGAATTCTAGGGGCAGCCAAGGAAAAGAAGACAATAACATATAAAAGAAAACCCATTCGATTATCATCAGACTTCTCAGCGCAAACCTTACAAGCCAGAAAGGAATGGAATCAAATATTTAAACTATTAAGTGAAAGGAACTGCCAGCCTAGAATAAAGTATCCAGCTAAGCTCTTTAGATATGAAGGAGAAATTAAGACCTTTTCAGACATACAAAAATTAAGAGAATTCTTCACTACGAGGCCTGTGCTATAGGAAATACTGAAAGGTGTCAGCTCATCTAAAACAAAATAACAAAACAAAACAAAAATACATAATTAGGAGTAAAGTGACTATCAGGCAAATAGAAGCAACCCTTACTAAGAACAGGGCATTATAAGCTTAAATAATAAGAAGAGAATTGCTATAGCAAGATAGTAATGAATGTTCAGCATACATAGGGACATATTGAGATAACAATGACTGAAAAGGGGAGTATTCAAAGATCCAAATTTGCAAAAGGGAAAGGAGATAAGGTACATGTAGAAGAAAATGGACGAATATATATATAACTATCCCCTACATATTCGGAATGGTAACCACACCCCAAAGATTCAGAACTGAAGTATATAACATAAAACAAGAAGAACCAGAGGCAAAACCAACAAAAGCCAACCAAAATAAAGAAAACAGAAACACAAGGACAAGGAAGCAATGGAAACACCGAGCTACCAGAAAGCAAAAGATAAAATAGTTATAAGAAGACCTCATATTTCAATAATCACCCTAAATGTAAATGGACTGAACTCACAAATAAAAAGGCACAGAGGTGCAGAATGAATCAAAAACAAAACCCAACCATATGCTGCCTTCAGGAGACACATCTTAGCTCCAAAGACAAATATAGACTCAAAGTGAAAGGGTGGAAAATGATATTTCAAGCAAATGGCATTCAGAGAAAAGTGGGCGTAGCAAAACTAATATCAGATGAAATAGACTTCAAAACAAAAAAGGTAAAGAAAGATATAGAGGGACACTTCATAATGGTCAAAGGAATCATGCATCAAGAAGACATAACACTTTTTAATATCTATGCTCCCAATCAGGGAGCCCCGAAATATGTGAAGCAATAACTAACAGAACGGGAGAAACAGACCAAAACACTATTATAGTAGGGGACATAAATACCCCACTGCCAGATATGGACAGATCATCCAAACAGAAAATCAATAAGGAAATAACTTCCTTAAATGACACTTTAGTCCAGCTGGACATAATCGACATTTATGGAGCCTTCCATTCCCAAACAGCTGCTTATACATTCTTCTCTATGCACATGGAACATTCTCAAGAATCGACCACAGACTGGGACACAGAGATAGCCTCAACAAATATTAGAGGGTTGAAATCATACCTCCCATGTTCTCTGATCATAATGCTCTGAAACTAGAGCTCAACTGCAGAAATAAATCAGGAAGAACCACAAACACATGGAGATTGAACAACATGCTACGGAAGAATAACTGGGTCAAGGAAGAAATAAAAAGGAAGATCAAGAGATACATAGAAACAAATGATAATGATAGTACAACATATCAAAACTTTTGAGACACGGAAAAAACGGTCATTAGAGGAAAATTCATATCATTACAGGCCTACCTCCAAAAACAAGAATGAGCCCAAATAAACAACCTTACTATTCATTGAGTGTTTTTGGCTTCCCCATCCTATATTTTGGTGGTTCGATCCTTTTTATCCACTCTGTCGATTCCTTCTAATATACTCTTCATCTCAGATAATATGTTCTTCATTTCTGACTAGTTCTCTTTTATAATTTCCATTTCCATTTTTATGTTTTTAGCTCTTTTTAAAGTTCTCATTGAATTCATCTACACTTCCTCTGAGTTCTTTGAGCATCTTTATAACCAGTGTTTTGAACTCTGCATCTGTTAGATTGCTTGACTCCATTATGTCGGGATCTCTGTTCTGTTCTGTTCTCTCATATGGTCTCTGCTTCTTTGTCTTCCCATTTTGGCTGCCTTTCTATGTCTGTTTCTATGTATTAAGCAAAGCTCCTAAGTCTCTCGATCTTATTAGCATGGCTTTGTGAGTAGATGTCCAGTGGCACTGACCTGAAAGGGGTTCGACTGTGGGCCGAGTTTAGCCTCAGCACATGCCTCCTTGGGGCTACCTGTTAAGATTCAGCAAGCAATCCACAGATGTTGTACTTGTAGTTGCCTCAAAAGGCCACACGAGAAACCGAGGCCAGCTGCCACCAGTGTGAGTCTTGGCGCTGCTCAGCAAGGAGCACCTGACTAAGCAAGGACACACCTGGATGTGACTTGGGTGGGGCCAAGAGTTGGGGGAGGTGGAGTTTCAGGGAATCCTCTGGGCAGAGTGACCTTTGTTATCTAGTTTGGTGACGTCTCCGCTGTGGTGGCACTGAGTCCAAATACTGGGAGTGAGAGGAACAATGGATACTGCCGGCACTTCTGCCCAGGAAAGAGCCTCGTCTCTGGCCCTCACTTGGTGTCCCCTTGTAACTCCCTGGCGCTCCCTCCCTCGCCCGTGCAGCACTGGTGCTCAGAGAGATTAGGTCCATCACTACGAACATCTGCTCGCTGACAGCCCCTTTAAGAGGCGTCTGCAGCTACTGCTGCCGTAGCCTCTGTCCCAGTCAGCCGCTCAGGACTGGAAAGCCTCACATCTTCGCTCCCTCCTACCCTCTACTCGTTGCAGGTTGATTAATTATTTCTCTCCCTAGTTGTAGTGCTTCTGTTCATCAAGATCCCAGGTGACTTTGATTGCTGTTTGCTCCGTGTGTCTGTCACAACTTTGATTTGTTTACAAGAGGGATAAACAAAGCCTCTATCATCTACACCATTTTTTCCCCTAGTGCCCTAAAGACCTCATCTTTAAATCCAGTCACATTCTTAGGTACTCAGGGGATTAGGACTTCGATATATGAATTTTAGGGGGAGATACATTTCAGCCTATAATTCTGCTCTCTACAACCTCAAAATCCATGTCCTTCTCAAAAATATATTTATTCTTATTCCAACAGCCCCTCCCCAATCTTAACTCATTCAAACATCAACTCTAACTCCAAAATCTCAACTAAATCTCATCTACATCAGGTATGTGGGAAACTCGAGGTATGACTCATCCTGAGGGAAGATTCATCTCCAGCTGTAAGCCTTAAAACCAGAAAAGTTAACACTTCCAAAATACAGGGGTGGAATAAACAAAGGATACACATTTCCATTTCAAAAGGGAGAAGTAGAAAAGAACAAACGGTCACAGGTCCTAAGAAAGT
>NW_006443119.1:3340508-3342748 GCF_000325575.1 Pteropus alecto
ACAATCTTCTTTGGCTCAATGCTCTGTCCCATGAGTCCACCTGGGTGACCCCTCCTTCTGGGCCCAATTCCATTTCTTCAGCCCTGGTCAATAGCCCCACCACTTTGGAACTAGAGAGAAAACAGCCCTGACCTCTTAGCCTGTGCCCTAGGACACATGGTGGCAGTATCAGCCCTACTGCCTTCTGAAAATTTGAGGGCCAGAATGTCATATTTTTCCCTTTTCTTGAAGGGCAATGCATATTTGCAGCTGGATAGCTCTATTGCCCTGTCCTATAGAATTTCAGATATCTAATAGCCTTCCTTCATCTAGTCCTATCTCTGTCCTCTTCAGTCCAAGCTGAAGTATTACTACTGGTTATAAGGCCTCAAAAACCTGTTGGAATCCCATGCAATTCACAGCGATCCAAGCCATTAGATAAGAGGGTTCTCCACAGATTTTGCTGGATAATTCCATCTCTATTCCTGGCTTCTGCTAAAATGACCGATCGGATCCATATGTCACACACCTATAATTCAGTCTACAATAGGCCACAGATTAAATGAACAAACAAACAAACAAAAACATAGCTAACATCATACTCAATGGTGAAAGACTAGAAGTTTCCCCCTAAGATCAGAAATAAGACAAGGATGCCACTTTCACGATTTCTATTCATCACAATATTGAAAGTCCTAGCTAGAACAAGTAGGCAAGATAAAAAAAGTTAAAGGCATTCAAATTAAAAAGGAAGAAGTAAAATTACCTGTGTTCACAGAAGGCAAATTTTAAAAGGTGCAAAGGACTTGAATAGACATTTCTCCAAAGAAGACATACAAATGGCCAATAAACACATGAAAAGATGCTCGACATTCACTAAAGAAATGCAAATGAAAACCACAGTAGGATACAACTTAATATCTATTTGGATGGCTATTATCAAAAATATATATATAACAAAATAAAAATGTTGGCAAGGATGTAGAGAAGTTGAAACCCTTAAACCTTGCTGGTGTAAATATAAAAAAATAGTACAGCCACTATGGAAAACAGTTCGATGGTTTCTCAAAAAGTTAAACAGAATTACCATATGATACAGCAATTCCACTCATAGGTATATATCCAAAGGAATGGAAAGCAGGGACTCAAACAGATACATGCACTCCAGTGTTTATTGCAGCATTAGTCACAATAAGCAAATGATAGAAACAACCCAAGAGTCTATACACAGATGAGTAAAGAAAATGTAATATGTACAGACATTTTTTATTCAGCCATAAAAAATAGAATTGATATGGGCCATTATTTACAAAATGTGCTCACAGAATTTTTAATCGCTCTTTTCAAAGTATTTCTTTTATGCTACTAAGTTTTGCTGAGGTTTTTACTTTATTTTTTCTTTTTCATTCTCTGGGAAAGAGCCCTTCTCCCTCTAATTCAGATAATTGCCCTGAAACTTGTAACTCAGGTCCTCTGGTTATTAAGAATCACTGAAGCTTAGCATTCCTATCGCATTCTAATCAGTCCATTGTAAGCAAAACTTGTCTTAAGCCAAGCAAGGCCATTATAGTCAAAGGAGATGTGGGTCCCAGGCCTGGCTGGTCCCTGATCTAGTTGTGATCCAGGCTTATGGCTAAGAATACGACCCCGGATTTAGAATGTTACATTAGTGTAGTAGGGCGACTGTGCCTAACACATGTAAGCATAATTCAGCTTATTGTATCACATATATGTAGCAGAATGCCATTATTGTACTCCGATATATGTGGAGCTCATGCAGTCCCCTAATGGACAGAAGCAGAAGCGTGTCCCCCGCAATAGAAGCGCTCTCCCTGTAATAGAAGAGCGGACCCCACAATAAAGTTGGTGCCTGCCATTTCATTCTCATGTCAGCCCCTCATGCATTCTTCCATCTGGGTGCCTCACCACTGAAACCTTCCCTTCTCAATCAGCTCAGTGCTGATATGTGGCATAGTCCACACGATGAGGTGTGTACAGCCCCCAGAGCTCCAGACAGTCCTCAGGTGGAGGAGACACAGGTGGAGGACATGTGGCCTCTACCTCCCAGTGGTATCCCGTGGCCTCGTATCTGGCTGCATGGACACCCCTGGGGAATTGGGATGGAGTGAAGCCATGTACGGAGGATGTCTGGAAAGCCCTGGAGATGTTGGAGCCAAATGTTCCGATTGCTCACTGGGAGGCAGCAGGTTGGGTGGTCTGGATGTTCCTGACGGTGCTGCAGAAGGCCAGCCTAGAGGTTC
>NW_006443119.1:3342774-3345113 GCF_000325575.1 Pteropus alecto
CAGCTGCAACACCAGGAAGAAGCGCTGGAAAAATGGCTGGTGGCAGCAGAACACATGCTGCAGGGCCCTGATGGGTCGCTGCCATCATCCTGGTCTGAGAATCTGCCCGCAACACCACAGCAGGTGCGGCTGGTGATACGGCAGCAGGTTGAAGTGGAACAGCTGTTGGCCCCAGGGCAGGCAAGCTGGAGGGACCCCCAGGATAATAAGCATACCACCTTGATCCAGTACACCCCTGCCGAACTTCGGGACCTGATGAAACAGATGTGGCAGAGAGCTGGGGAGACCGTTCCTGGGTAGCTGCTGCAGCTGTGGGATGACGGAGCCAAAGGGACTGAATTATCTCCAGAAGAGCTGGCTCAGCTGGCCTCCGTAAAGGTGATACCGTCCCTCAGGCAACGCCTCCAGAATATGGCACGGGATGTAGGCAATCACTCCCTGATTAACTGGCTCATGTCCACTGCACAGACAGTGTGGACTGATCCTGGGGAGTTGCCAGAGACTGAGCAGATGGACCACATACTTAGATCTGGTCCAGATAATTCAGGAAATGGGCATGTGACAGATGATGTTTCACACCCAGTACACTAGCCCCCATGAAGAGGTATTTACAACCCGTATGAAGGACTTGATTTTGACTTCTGGCCAGCCAGTACCTTTGGCACCATGGTGGCACTGCTGGCCTCATACATGGATAGGCAGATCCATGAGGTAACATCCACTATGGCTAGGTTGGGGTATGTGGAAATGAAATGCAAGGAGCGTTCCACCCAAGTGAATGCCGCACCGCCCGCCACACTCCCAGACCAGTCAGTGCACTGATGGAAATGTGGCTGAAAAGGGGAAGCAGAGCAATGCCCAGCCCTTTTAGCTGTGAGAGTGAGCCACAGGCAAATGCTGTTTGATCTCCTTGAGGCAAGGGTCTCTGCAGAAAAGATGGAACAGCAACCTAACGAAGTGCTGTTGGCGCTGTGGAATCAGCTGCACCCTGACCAGCAATTCATTCTTATTCCTGGGAAAACCACAATCCATGAGGTGCAGCTGATCAATCAATTATCTCCCTGATTAAGGATTCGGCCGGAACACCTGGTTGTAAGGGGAGCCAGTTGACCTGAGGCCAAGTATGGAATTGATTATACATTGGTTCCCCTGCATCGTACAGAGGGTTTAGCCCTCGTGGACATGGGTGCTGACAGCACCCTGCTTTATGGGAATCTGAACAAGTTTCCCCAGGGCCACTGCAACCATAGAAGGCCATGGGGGTTGAATCATTCATGTGTGGTACATCCCTGTGACATTTGGTATCGGCAGATTGCCTCCTCAGGCATAACAAGTGTACATATCCCCCGTACAGGAGTACATTTTGGGGATTGACGTTTTGCGAGGCTTGAGTGTGAATGCCACTGCTGGTGAATCCCACCTTCGCATTAGGCTGGTGAAAACTATTATCTGGGGACATTCACACCATGCCCCACTGGTGTTGCCCCAGGCCACCCGGGTAGTGAACACAAAACAGTATCACCTGCCGGGCGGCCATAAGGAAATAAGACATACTATAATGGGGCTAGAAAATGTGGGTGTTATTCGTCCTGTTCATAGCCCATACAACTCCCCCATGTGGCCAGTGAAGAAGACTGATGGCTCCTGGAGCATGACGGTTGACTACAAGGAGCTGAATAAGGTTACGCTGCATGCTGTCATGCTGAATGTCACAAACATTATAGTCGCATGAACTTGGACAATACCATTATGTGGTGGACTTGGCAAATGCCTTTTTCTCAATTGCCATAGCCCCAGAAAGTCAAGAACAGTTTGCTTTCACCTGGAAAGGGCGACAGTGGACATTCTTCATCCTTCC
Source organism: Pteropus alecto (assembly GCF_000325575.1). NCBI lineage: Eukaryota > Metazoa > Chordata > Mammalia > Chiroptera > Pteropodidae > Pteropus > Pteropus alecto. The sequence continues at coordinate 3,344,633 of NW_006443119.1, forward strand.
CCAGGGCTATCTGCACAGCCCTAGTCTGTGCCATGGTCTTGTGGCTCAAGATTTAGCCATGTGGAAACAACTGCCTGCAGTGCACTTGTATCATTACATTGATGATATAATGCTACCTCTGATTCTCTTACAGAACTAGAAGCAGTGGCGACCAGCCTGCGAGAAGCTCTTGCTGATTGGGGTTAGGCAGTCAATGAGGACAAGGTCCAAAGACCTGGGTTCTCTGTCAAATTCTTGGGAGTTGTCTGCTCAGGTAAAACAAAAGTAATGCCAGAGACAATGATTGATAAGATAAGGCATATCCCCGACCCGAGACTGTGAAGCAGCTCCAAACCTATTTGGGAATGCTGAGGTTTTGGAGAGTGTTCACCCCGCATTTGGCCTCCTTAATACAACCCCTGAACCATCTAGTGTGACGGGGTGCCCAGTGGGATTGGACCCCCAAGACAGGTCTTTAAGGCTACAAAGCAAGCTATAGCAC
>NW_006443119.1:3345124-3354287 GCF_000325575.1 Pteropus alecto
TGCTTATGGTGCAGGTGGATGATGTAGGATTTGGGTGGGGCTTGTGACAGAAGTACGGTTCCTGGAAGGTACCAATGGGCTTCTGGTCCCAGTTATGGAAAGGTGCGGAAGCGCGGTATTTTCTGATAGAGAAGCAACTGGCTGCCATATATGTGGCCTTTCTGACCAGTGAGGCCATCAATGGCCCTAATCCTGTAACTGTGCAGTCCATGCACCCTATGGAGGGGTGGCTGTGATCTTGGGTGAAGACTCCCCATACAGGAATTGCACAGACCCCTACACTGACAAAGTGGGGGGCATACCTGGAGCAGCGGGCACAGTTTTCTGCAAGCTCCCTGTCAGGTCAACTGCTTTCTCTACTGGGATCAGTGCAATTTCAAGCGGAGCTCCTGGCAGAGCCTGCTGAGATGGGAGACATACCAAGTCCCTGTGAAAAGGGTCAGGCTCCCATCCCTGAGGATGCCTGGTATACAGACGACTCATTCCAAGGTTAGCCCTCAATGTGGGCTGCTGTGGCACTGCAGCTGTCCATAGAAACCTTTTGGTATGAAACTGGTGCTGGGTAGTCTAGCCAATGGGCTGAGCTTCATGCTATGTGGTTGGTCCTCGTGAATGAAACTGGCCCTGTGCACATCTGCATCAACAGTTGGACTGTGTATGGAGGTCTAACTCTGTGTCACAATGCCTCTGGTGTGCTGAGTAGCACCCAGAGAGATGGCGGGTAAAGAGTATTCTGGGGGTGATGCCCCATGGGGCTAAGCCACTCCAGGAATGGCAAGTGGATTGTGGGCCCAAGGTAGTGCCTACCAGGTCAAATCTCATGCCATGACTCTGAAGGGGTGGAGTGTGAGTCCCAGGCCTGGCTGGTCCCAGGTCTGGCTGTGATTTAGGCTCGCGGCTAAGAACATGACTCTGGATTTAGAATGTTACATTAGTTAGTAGGCACCTACACCTAATATATGTAAGCATAATTCAGCTTATTGTATCATGCATGCGTGGCAGAATGCCACCATTGTACTCTGATATATGTGGAGCTCATGTGGTCCCCTAACAGAGCAGAAGCAGAAGCACACTCCCCGCAACAGAAGGGCGCACCCTGCAATAAAGTTGGTGCCTGCCATTTCATTCTCATGTCAGCTTCTCGTGCATTCTTCCAACTGGGCATCTCACCACCGAAATCTGCCTTTCTTGATCAGCTGGGCACTGACAGGAAGAGGAGACCCTTAACCCAAGACTTTCTTTAAGTAATATACTAACCAAGTCTGTCTTCCTTTACTAAGCTTATTCTTTTCACTTAATAAGAAAATCAATAGTAAGAAAATTAATAGATATGTGATTTAAATAACAAGTTTGAATTTTCCTTTCTTCCTTGTCTAGGAACAGGGTGGCATTTTGGCAGGATACATCCTCTGGAGGACAACCCAAAGCCCCGTACTGACTGAGACAGAGACTTTAGTTTCGCTGGGTGCTGGGGCTGGCTTTACTACTTAGGAAGCAGATACCTTCCTTCCCTCAACATCCATATTAGTAAGAAGGGGCTCACAGCTCTTAGGGAAAAAAAAGTTAGGAAACTTAGGGGATTTTGGGTCCACCTGCAAAATACTGAGGTCATCCTATTCTACAAAAAGCCTGCCCAGTCTGCCCACAATTAAGCCTAAAGGCCTTTGGGGGGTAAAAAGTAACTTCCACCAAAAAAAAAAAGTTAGGCAAAGAATTAGGTACCAGTTTAAGCCTGTCACTCATACCTGTGCAATGAAGACCATAATAACCTCCAACTCACCTGAGCCTCATTATACCATCATTACAATATAATGCATAAGCCCAGCAGTTCATTTATATCATTATAACAGACTGAATTCTGGGAATGAACATGCACAGAAAGTAAACAATGAGTCACTGAATCCCATCCATCTTAGTTAACTATTAAGGAAGCCCATGCCTCTAAGAAAAGTAACCACCCACAGTAAGTAGAAATAAAAACCCCAAAGGCTTTGTTACCAGACCCTTGAGCCACTCTTCTCTTGCTCCACATATCAGATGTCAATTGCAAGTACAGGTTGTCTGTCACCTGGGCTTCTGACCGACAGGTTATAGATCAGAGATTCCCACGATTCCCTCCTTGGGTTTAATTAATTTGCTAGAGCAGCTCACAGAACACAGGGAAATATTTTAGTTAGTGAATTAATGGTTTATTATGGAAGGGTGTAACTCAGGAACCTCCAGATGGAAGAGATACATAGGGCTAGGTATGGAAAAAGAATGAGGAGCTTCCATGCGCACTCCAAGAACAACACTTTCCCCAAGTTGCCATGTGTTAACCAATCCAGAAGCTCTCTGAACATTGTTCTTTTTGTTTTTTTATGAGGGCATCATTTCATAGGCATGATTGATTAACTCATTGGTGACTGATATAACCTCTAGTCCCTCTCCCCTCCTTGGAGGTGAGGAGGTGGGACTAAATGTTCCAACCCTCTAATTGCTTGATTGGTTCCCCTGGCAACCAGCCTCATCCTAAGGTACAGTCTGAAAGTCACCTAATTAACATATACGTCATTGAGGTGGAAAGGGGCTTGTTACAATAACAAGACATACATTTTATCTTTATGGCTCTGAAGAGATTTCAGGAACTAAAAGTAAAAAATCAAATAGTAAAACAAAATATGCCCCATTGCTCTAATGGCTCAGGAAATTTCGAGGGTTTTGGGAGCCGTGAGCCAGAAACCATAAACAAAGTCCAAATATACTTGAGAAATACATTTTGGTCATCTGAATGACCAAATATATATTTCTTAGAAATTATAATATCATAGTTAACAAAAACATTTTGGAAATTGATAATGTTAGTGCTTGCACAACACAGTGAATATAATTAACGACACTGAATTGTGTCGGTAAAACATTAAAATTTAGATTATGCAACTGTAATTTGTAATTTAAGTTGTTATATGGCAGCCTGACCCTACCTGGCCATTTCCTGCTCGAATGAGGTTGTTCCTGACTGCCCTTCCCCCATTTCAAGGACTCTCCAGCTAACATGTTTTCTCATAGCTACCACCCCCACCTCAAGGACTCTCCAGCTAATGTCAGTTTTTTTCATAGCTTGCCAACCAATTAATGTTCTTCCTTGTATCTATAGCTGTGTAGGAATGACAAGACTGTATAAAACTGCTTGTTATGTTACAATCGGGGCTCAGCCTTTGGATAAGAATCTCCTGAGCCGGTGTCAGCATCAATAAATGCTGTTTCCTGCTTATAGCCTTGGTGTCCCGTCTCTCCCTTCAAGAATCCCACAACATTTCTGGGGGCTTATCCAGGATCTGGAGACTGCGGTTTTTCGCCTCCCTTGTCTTCAGGATCTGGCCCCCAGGATGCTGGGAGAGACACAGACTCCGCTTGGCGCGCCAATGGGCCCCTTGCTCATAACGGGAGAAACATCTCTTCCAGTGACCTTGGGCAGCTGCCCCAGAAGCACAACAAAACCCAGAGAGATGTAGGAACCAGCCCAGAAGTACCTCCTGACTGAATGGTAAGGACCCAGGTCCCAGGAACAGCCTGTCCACTAGAGGACAGAAGGGGAGTCTGATCAATGCCTGGGGTCACCTGAGTACTTTATATTTGTTAGAGGAAACTGTGACCTCTCAGGTATATAGGGAGGAGGGTGGAGTGTGTTTGGTGTTTGATTGTGTGAGACTGAGATGTGGCCTAACTATGAAGCGAGAGCTGAGCCCCTATCTGCAGTTCCATGGCAAACCTCATACGGCTTAGAGTGGTGTCACTGGATCTCCATGAGGAGTCTACTCCAGTGATCTGAGTCTGCAGTTTATACCTACCCACCAATTGCTAAGAGGCGCCTGAAAGTTCCCCATGAGGAGAGTAGCTGGAGACGGGCGAAGTGAACCTCTGAGTGCATATGCAACCATGGGTGGAAGGATAAGTACACAACAGAGTAAACAGACATCTTTAGGTTGCATGCTTAAGAATTTCAAAAAGAGTAATTCAGGATATTATGGAGTTAAACTCACCCACAGAAACTCCACATCCTCTATGAGATCGACTGGCCCACTTTTGGCGTTGGATGGCCAGCAGAGGAAGCGCTTGATAAGGAAATCATTGCAAAGGCTCTCAAGTCATTACCAGTCAACCTGGCCACAGAGACCAATTTCCTTATATTGATTCTTAGAAGGCAATTGTTCTCACCCGACCCCCTTGGTTGAGTCTGCCTAAAGGAAAACTGTAGGGTCCTCCTAGCCCAAGCCTTGGCACACTCCAAGGTCAATTTAAGAAAAATAAGCTTGTGTTGCCAGCACTAGGCCAGACCAGGCTTCATTCTGCTAGGCCCCCAGGAGCCTATGGTCCAAATGATAGTAGAGGGCCGACTTATTGACTTTATGGTTGACATCAGAGCTGAACACTCAGTTGTAACTTGGCCTGTAGGCCCCCTTTCTCAAAGACAAGCACCATTATGGGAGCAACTGGGGGACAAGTCTGTCGCCCCTTCCTGTAGCCCCGCTGGTACAACCTAGGAGGATGAGAAGTCATCTACAAAGTCCTATATTTGCCTGACTGCCCAGTGGCACTGATGGGACAAGATATTTTAGGAAAACTACAGACTCAAATTACCTTTGACGCACATGACCAAGCAGCCCTAACTTTGGGGAGGCCAGAAGCAAGGATCATGTCACTTACGGTTCCCCAAGGAGAAGAGTGACACCTCTATAGTCTCACAGAGACCCGAGCTCCCCTCCAAGGTGCCCAGAGTGTGGGCTGAAGACCACCCTCCTGGTTTTAAACTCTTCCACCACTGGAGGAATGTGTCAGGCTAGTCCTGACACATTCCTCCAGTGGTGGAAGAGTTTAAAACCAGGAGCTGAGCCAGTCCACCAAAAACAGTATTTCATCACTCATAAGGTACAAGTGGGGATAGAAAAACAATTAGAGAGACTTCTGAAGTATGGAATTCTTTATCCCTGCCAATAATCCTGGAATACACCTCTCCTGCTGGTTCAGAAGCCAGGGACCAATAAATACCGGCCGGTCCAAGATCTATGAGCAGTCATTCAGGCAACTGTCATCCTGCACCCTGTTGTCCCCAACCCATATAACCTCCTAGGCCTCATCCCCACTGAGGCAGATTGTTTTACCTGTCTGGACCTCAAGGACACCTTCTTCTGCATTAACCTGGCTCCTCAGAGTCAACCAATCTTTGCCTTCCAAAGAGAAAGCCCTAAAAGTGGAGACACAGGCCAGTTGACATGGATGCGATTGCCTCAAGGATTCAAAAACTCCCCGACCATCTTTGGGACAGCTCTAGCCTTGGATTTAAAGGCCTTCCCGGAAAACCAACACAGCTGTACGTTACTCCAGTGTGTGGATCACCTCCTCTTAGAGAGAAATGCATGGGAACCCATCTACTTCTCAATCTCCTCTGGGAAGCGTGTTATAAGGTCTCTAAAAGGAAGGCTCAAATCTGCCAAGAAAGAGTCAAATACCTCAGCTTCCACCTGTTGCAGGGACAACACCAACTTAGCCCAGAAAGGAAACAAACAGTCTGCTCGACTCCCATCTCTACCACCTGACGACAAGTCCGCGAATTCCTCAAAGCAGCTGGCTTCTGCAGAATCTGGATACCTAATTTCTCCATCTTAGCCAAACCTCTCTATAAAGCCGTAAAGTGGGGAGAACAGGAGCCCCTACTCTGGGAATCTACAAAACAGAAGGCCTTTGAAGAAATCAAATGAGCATTCACTAACATCCCTGGACTAGGACTCCCAGACTTAACCAAATCTTTCTTTCTGTACATACACAAGAGCACGAGTGTTACAATAGGGATCTTAACCCAACTGCTAGGATCTTAGCACCGTCTCGTGGCTTAGCAATCCAAACAGCTTGACTCTGTCACCCAGGGCTAGCCACCCTGCTTGTGAGCACTTGCAGCCATGGCCCTCCTTGTGTCAGAGGCCAACAAACTATGGGACAAGAACTGACAGTTCGAGTACCACATTCAGTAATAACATTACTGGAATACAAGAGACAGTATTGGCTAACTAATGCCCAGATGGTCAGATACCAAGGAATGCTGTGCGAAAATCCGTGCATCTGCCTAGAGATAGTGCAAACCTTGAACCCAGCCACCTTGCTACCCATTGGGCCTGGCCAGCCAGTCCACGATTGCATTGAAGTCATGGATGAAGTGTTTTCCAGCCAACCTGACTTGACAGACCAGCCCCTCAAGGATCCTGATGTAGAAGCTTTGTGAGGGGAGGAGAATGCCTTGCAAAATATGCTGTGGTGACCCTACATTCTACCACTGAGGCAAAACCTTTGCCTAGGGGAACCTCAGCACAGATGGCAGAGCTCATCGCCTTGACCCACGCCCTTCAACCGGCAGTAGGGGAAGAATGTCTTGGCCAATGGGTCCAGGATACACTCGTGGGTTGGAGAAACCCCATGTAAAAGAATGCTGCTTTTAAATCACACAGACCTAAACTGGTGGCCCAAGTCTCCTTCCTGATATTGGGCCAATAATACTGCAGCTAACTCCTCCTCGTGCCCCTCTCTCAATGAAAACCCAACCATCACAAACTGCACTCTAGAAAATGGCATGGTTTCTAACTCTTTCCACACCATCTCGGCTATTGATACATTCTGGGAAAACCTCAATTCCACCAGCCCCAAAAGCTGGGCTCTTCTGGATTTGTGGAAAGTGAGTTTATACCCAACTCCTGACAAACTGGAAGGGAAGTTGCACCATTGGGAGCATTCAGCCTTGCTTCTTCCTTCTACCTGAACAAGGAGGAAATGAGCTAGGTGTTCCTCTATATCAAGATTTAAAGGCCAGAACTAAGAGATCATTTGAAACAGGAGGATAAAAAACGTGGAGAGAAGATAAGTGGCCGTCCCACCGTATTATTCTACTATGGCCCTGCAACTTGGGCCCAAAATGGGAGCTGGGGTTACTGAACCCCTATATACATGTTTAACTGGATCATTAGATTACAAGCAGTTCTTGAGATCATAACCAATGAGACTGCAACTGCCTTAGAGCTTCTAGCCAGGCAACAATCCCAGATGTGGTCAGCTATCTACCAAAATTACCTAGCCTTAGATTATCTATTAGCAGAAGAAGGAGGAATGTGCAAAAAGTTTAACCAGACTGATTATTGCCTCAAAATAGATGGCAATGGCAAAGCTGTGACTGCCATAGCTACTAATATTAGGAAAATAGTTCATGTGACTGTCCAAAGCTGGAAAGGATGGGACCCTAGTAACCTCTTTGGAGGCTGGTTCTCCACTTTCGGTGGCTTTAAGACTTTAATTGGGATAGTACTCCTCCTCTCGGAACCTACCTCCTCCTCCCATGCCTGTTGCCTCTTGTTATCCAGTTAACCACCTCCCTCATAGAAGCAATAGTAGAAAGAAAAACTGCAGCAAAAGTCCTTATGCTATGGAGGTACCAGCCTCTAAATCAAAAGTTAGAAGAAGGAGATGATGCTCTCTGACCCAGTCCTAGGTCCAAGCATCAAAGGGAAGAGTGTGGCAGCCTGACTCTGCCTGGCCATTTCCTGCTCAAACGAGTTCATTCCTGACTGCCCTCCCACACCTCAAGGACTCTCCAGCTAACATCAGTTTTTTCATAGTTTGCCAATCAATTAATATTCTTCCTTATATCTGTAGCTGTGTAGGAATGACAAGACTGTATAAAACTGCCTGTTATGCTACAATTGGGGCTCAGCCTTTGGATAAGAATCCCCTGAGCCGGTGCCAGCATCAATAAACTCTGCTTATAGCTTCGATGTCCCATCTCTCCTTTTGAGGATCCTGCAACAGTTACACCACAATAAAAAAATACCAAAAAATGAAAAAGCATATAGATAGAAAGTGAAAATTCTAATTCATATCACACACTTAAGATTTTTGTACTTTGCTCAGAAAAAAGTAAATAGAATAATAATAACATAAAATTAGGACTGTTAGTGTCAATGCCGAGCTGATCGAGAAGGGAAGGTTTTGGTGGCGAGATGCCCAGTTGAAAGAATGCATGAGGGGCCGACATGAGAATGAAATAGCAGGCACCAACGTTTATTGCGGGTAGTAAAACTGGGCGTCTCACCACCAAAATCTTCCTTTCTCAGTCAGCTCTATGCTGACAGTAAGCAGGAAGAAGCTCTTACCGCACTTCTAAGAGGAAGAGGAAGTTCTAATAACAAGCACTGTCAATACAGAATGAACTTGACTGCCGTGAAGTCTCCAGCACCAGTCTCCAGTGCGAAGAGTATGGTCTGGTTGTTCCAGTTTCTCATGCTTGTCTTTCTCATTGGCCCAGGTAAATGCCATAATGACTTCTTGGTTATTGTTCAGCTTGCTAAGTCTAAATCATCTATATATAGGTGTCTGTCTCTCTGCCAAGGGACTGGGTAGAGCTCACAGCCGCTGCTGTTACTAGAGAATAGGGTTCTCCTCTTGACTCATTGTCCAGGCTCTTGATGTCTGAAACAAAGAACTGAGCAAGACATCGAAGCACAGCTGAAAAGAATTGCTTTATTGGAAGGGAAAGTAAAGCAACAGTATATGAGGAGCCGACCTGAGCAAGTGAAAAGTGGCTCAAGGGCTCAATGAACCAGTAACAAAGTCTTTGGTGTTTTTAATCCCTATTTGCTGTATATGGTTAGTTTTCTTAGAGGAGTGGACTTCCTTGATGGACAACTAAGATGGATCCGACTCAGTGACTCATCATTTGCTTTCTGTGCATGTGAGTTCCCAGAATTCAGTCTGTTATAATGATATTAATGAACTTCTGGGAATATACATCATATTATAATGATGATATAATCATTACACCATCATTATACCATCACGATGATATAATGGCTTAGGTGAATTGAAGGTCGTTATGGTCTTCATCGCGCAGGTGCAAGTGACTGGTTAGTCTAGCACCCGTAATTTTCTGCTTGTTTCCTTGTATGAGTTGCTTTTAGCCCAAAAATACCTTTTGGCTTGCTTAATTGTGGGCGGACTGGGGTGGACCCTTTCTAGAATAGGATGACCTCATTGTTTTGCAGGCGGACGGAGACCCCCTATCTAACTTTCCTACCTAACTCTTTTCTAATAGCTATGAACCCTTTCTTATTAGTATGAATGTAGAGGGACAATAGGTCTCTTCTGC
>NW_006443119.1:3354438-3362190 GCF_000325575.1 Pteropus alecto
GGGTTCTGGGACCCTCCTGAAATGCCACCCGTGCCCGTGGAAAAAGAAAAAGAAGATATAAACTTGTTATTTAAATCACATATCTATTAATTTTCTATTATTGATTTGCCTTTTAAGCAAGTAAAGGAGAACAGGCTTGGGTAATATGTTTCTTAAAGAACAAAAAACCTTTGGGTTAAAGGTCCCCTCCCCTCTCTAGACTCTAAGGGCCTTGCCTGGTCTAAAGCCATTTCTGCTTACAACTGGAAGGATAATCCTTATCAATAGCCAGAGGACCCAAGTCACCAGTTTCAGGGTAATCTTCTGGATTTGAGGGAGAGGGCCTTTTTCCCAAAGGGAGAAAGGAGAAAAACTTAACTGTGTATACTTTAAAACAAAACAATTAAAAGTTTTGTAAGTAGATTTTGTAAAAGATGATGGCCCTTATCACTACCTCTTCTCAATCTAGAATATTAAATGGGTCAGTTAACAACTTCAATTGCATCTACATTTAAGGGAAGTGTCTGCTATTTCAGAAAGAGGGAAGAGAGAACAGACCCTTAAGGCTATGGTGGTGGAGGGGGGAGGGGAGGAGGGGGAAGCACGTACATACTTAAATGCGTTTGCAGTTGTTCTGAGGCCTAGGAGGAAAGCAGTGATTGCCAGGGTTGGAAATCAGGGAGGCTAGCTCCAGAGTCTGTGCTAACCACTTTACTATGCTCTTTAGTTTACAAACAGCCATATATATTCACATAAATATGTATATAATTACAAAACATGATGTTAACAAAAAAATAAGCAGGTTACCAGGAGAGAGGAAAACAAGAGAATCTGCTTTGGATGAGGTAACACATCTGATATTATTTGGATGAGGGTAGCATCTCATCTATTATCTCATCTGATATTTAATGGATATGAGAATTCAAACAGGGAGGAGTCTAATAAAGAAGCTTTCAAGGCAGAGAGAATCATATGTGCAAAAGAGTTTGTTTGGAGCCATTAAGAAAGGGAAAGAAAAATACTGTGGTAAGAGTGTGGCACAAATAAAATCGATCTTGAAAACAAACATGAAGGAAGACGACTCACACCAGTTCGCACTCTCTCAAGTGGGTCTAACATCATAACTTTCTCCTTTTAGAAAATTTAGCTGGAAATATAGACCATTTTGAGAAATAATCCTAATAGCTATAAAGGAATCAGGCATCATCATGCCCTGGGGAAAATGAATCTCATTTGTCTCACCATTATTCTTTCTATTTGGGAGCTTGTCAAATGTTAATATGCATGCAGATTACTAGAGAATCTCGTTATAATGCTAATTCTGGAATGGTTCTACATATATAACAAGCTCCTAGGTAACCCTAATGTTGCTCCATGGACTACACTTCAAGTAGCAAGGTTCTAGATTTTATGGTACTTAAGTCATAGTGGGGCTGGAAAGAAGGAGAAATGAAAACTAATTCTCTGATTATGTTTGCAATAAGCATATACAGGTATTCTGCTGTCCAGGAGAGAATAGTGGTTGGAAATGGAGACAGAGCCAACACATGGGGGCTAGCCAAATAGTTCCGAGGTTTTGAGTTGAAAACTTGCAGGCTTTCTGCTAAGAGATTGTAATCTAATGACTCCCCTTCCCCTGAGCAGCATTATCTACTTCTTACCAACCATCCACACCTTCAAATGTTTATTGTTGCTCGTCACAGGCAGAGGGAGTTGTTTTACATTTTGTCATTATCCTCAAAAACGATCGTGCCTTTCCACCTCACAGAATCTGCCATCTGTCCCCACTGTGACCTCTAGCCTTCTATGCTTCTCAGTTTTCGATCCAGATCTAGCCTTAGTTGTGTCTCCATCTGCACTCACTTTTTTTCTTTCTTTTCTATCATTAAGGTGAAATTCACAAAATATAGAATAATAATTTTAAAGTGTACAATTTAGTGGAATTTAGTAAATTCAGTGTTGCGTCACCACCACTTCTATCACTCCAAAACATTTTCATCATCCCAAAAGGAAATCCTTACCCATTACACAATCACTCCACATTTCTCCCTCCCCCAGTCCCCTACAAATACTAGTCTGCTTTCTGTCTCTAGGGGTTTACCTATTCTGGATATTTCATATAAATGAAATCATACGATATGTGACCTTTTGTATCTGACTTCTTTCACTTAATATAATGTTTTTGCAGTTCATTCATGTTGTATCTATCAGAACTTCATTCATTTTTATAGCTGAATATATTCCATTGCATGTATATACCACATTTTATTTATCCATTCATCTATTGATGGACATTTGTATTGTTTCCACCTTTTTGCTTTTATGAATAATGCTGCTATGAAGATTTGTGTAGAGGTATTTGTTTGAGCACTTCTTTTCAATTCTTATGGATATAGGAGTGGAATTACTGGATCATATTATAATTCTATGCTTAATTTTTTTGAGGAATCACTAAATGGTTTTCCACATTGACTATACCAGTTTACGTTTTCACCAGCAATGTATAAGAGTTCTAATTTCTCCACATACTTTCCAACAATTATTTACTGATTATTGTTATTATTATTATTACCATTTTAGTAGATGTAAAGCTATCTAATTGTAATTTTGATTTTCATCTTCATTATCACCAACAATGCTGAGCGTCTTTTCATGTGTTTATTGGCCATTTGTATACCTTCTTTGGAAATGTCTATTCAGGTCATTTACCCATTTTTTTTCTTGTTACATTCTTTTTTTTTTCCTTTATTGAAATATAATAGTCAATTAGTTGTTTGTATTTACATTGTACAATTCGATGGGTATTTTTTTTTCAATTACAGATGGCACACAATAATATACCAGTTTCAGTTGTATAGCAGTAATCAGAGATCTACATAACTCACAAACTGATCACCCCACTAAATCTGGTACCTCTCTTCCCCTTACATATTTATTACAACATTATTGACTATTTTCCTTATGCTACACTTTATATCTCCATGTCTATTTTATAACTATCCATTTGTACTTCTTAATCCCTTTGCCCTTTTTCGCTGTCCCCTCAACTCCCCTCCCATCTTAGCAGCCCTCAAAATATTCTCTGTATGAGTTTATTTCTGTTTTTGTTGTTGTTTATTTTGTTCTTTAGATTCTACATGTATGTGAAATCATGTGATATTTGTCTTTCTCTATCTGACTCATTTCATTCAGTGCAATACCCTCTAGGTCCATCAAGGCAATATCTTTTTCAATACCCTTCCTTTTAGTCTGTATGTGTCTTTTAATCTGAAGTGAGTCTCTTGTAAGCAGCTTATATAGGGGTCTTGTTTTCTTATCCATTCAGCTGCACTATCTTTTGGTTGGAGCACTTCATTCTTTTCCATTTGAGGTATTTGTTGATAGGAATGTAGTTATTACCATTCTTTATTCATGTTTTTGATACATGATTTTTACTTTTTAAAGAAATCTCTCCTGCAATACTGGTTTGATGTTGATAAATTCCCTTAGCTTATTTTTGTCTGGGAAGCTCTTTATCTGTCCTTCAACTCTAAATGATAGCTTTGCTGGGTAAAGTATTCTTGGTTGTAGATCCTAGGTTTTCATCATGTTGAATGTTTGTGCCAAGCCCTTCTGTCCTGCATAGTTTCTTTTGAGAAATCAGCGGCCAGTCTTTTGGGCACTTCCTTGTAGATAACTGCTTTTCTCTTGCTGCTTTTAAGATTCTCTCTTTGTATTTAACTTTTGGCATTTTAATTACGATGTGTCTTGGTGTGGAGCCTCTTTGGGTTCCTGGTTTGGGGGTCACTCTGAGCTTCTTGAGGTTTTATGTCTATTTCCTTCACAAGGTTAGGGAAGTTTTCCATCATTATTTCTTCAAATATCTCTTCAACGTCTTGTTTCTTTTTGTTTTTTGGTACCCCTATGACACAGATGTTTTTACATTTAATAGTGTCCCATAGGATCCTTAAATTATTATTATAATCGTGGCTTCTTTTTTTTTTTTTTTGGCCATTCTGATTGAGTATCCTTGGCTTTCCCATCCTCATTTGATCTTCTTTATTCACTCTGTTTATTCCATTTAATATACTCTTCTCTCAGATAACATGTTCTTCATTTCTGACTGGTTCCCTTTTAGAATTTCATTTCCATTTTAATATTTTTTTTTATCTCTTTCTTGAAGTTCTCACTGAATTCGTCTACACTTCCCCTAAGTTCATTGAGAATCTTTACAATCAGCGTTTTGAACTCTGCATCTGTTAGATTACTTGACTCCATTATATCGGGATCTCTGTTCTGTTCTCTCATATGGTCTCTGCTTCTTTGTCTTCCCATTTTGGCTGCCTTTCTGTGTCTGTTTCTATGTACTAAGCAAAGCTCTTAAGTCTCTTGGTCTTATTAGTGTGGCTTTGTGTGGTAGGTGTCCAATGGAATAGTCCTGAGAGGGGTTCAGCTGCAGGCCAAATTTAGCCCAAGCCTGTGCCCCTCCAGGGCCACCAGTTAAGATTCAACAAGCAATCTACAGATGCTGTGCTTAGAGTTGTTTCAAAAGGCCACACCAGAAACCGAGACCAGCTGCCACCAGTGTGAGTCTTGGCTCTGATCAGCAAGGGGCACTTGACTAAGCGAGGACACATCTGGATGTGGCTTGGGTGGGGCCACAATTTAGGGGAGGTGGAGTTTCAGGGAATCCTCTGGGCAAAGCAACCTCTGTTATCCAGTTTGATGACCAGTTTGATGACGTCTCTGCTATGGCGGCACTGAGTCTGCACACTGGGATGGAGAGGGCTTAACACAGGAACAATGGAGACCACTGGCACTTCTGTACAGAGAAAGTCTTGCCTCAGCCCTCATTCTAACAACTCAATGCCCCCCTGTAAGTTAGTCCCTGGTGCCCCCTGCGCAGCCAAACCGGAGCTGGTGCTCAAAGCAAGGAGGTCAATTACTGCCAAAGTCCACTCATGGACATGGCCCCTTTAAGAGGCATGAGCAGCTGCTGCTGCTGCTGCCTCTGCCTCCGTCCCACTCAGCTGCTCCGAACTGAACATTCTCGCGTCCTCGCCCCATGCTATGTTCTGCTGTTGTAGGGTGATTTTGTAGATTTCTCCCTAGTTGTATGGCTTGTTCATCTAGATCCCAAGTGATTTTCCTTGCTATTTGCTCTTTGTTTCTTTCACGACTTTGATTTGGTCACCAGAGGGATGAACAGAGCCTCTATCATCTACGCCATTTTTTTCTCTCATTTGCCCATTTTTAATTGGATTATTTATCTTTTTGTTGTTGAGTTGTAGAAGTTATTTTTTTTAATTTTTTAATTTAAAAAAATTTTATTTTATTTTTTAGATTCTATTTTTTATCAACATAATATTCTGTTTTATGTTGTCTTAATCAGGTTCTTGATTACTTAAGGAAACTGAATCATTCAATAGTGAGAACAAAGTTTTGCTAATGATTATGTAACCTTTTGAATTTTTCTTTGAATCTTTTATTGTTACTTTGGTTAAATGAATAATTAAGTGTAGTTTCATAATGACCTATGATACTATTTAGTCAAGTGTTTTAAAACCTTTATCTTATTTTTTTTACAATTTCAGCTTAATTTTATTTATTTATTTTGGGTGACATTGGTTAACGAAATCCAGTAAGTCTCAGGTGTGCAGTGCAACAGTAAAGCATATATATACATTGCACTGTGTGTTAACCACCCATAGATTTCTTCCTGTCACCACATATTTGACCCTTTTTACCCCATCTACCTCCCCTCTCCCCACTCCGCTCTGGTAACCACTAGTCTATTGTTCATGTCCATGAGTCTCTGCTCGTTTGGCTTGTTCATTTATTGCTTTTAGGTCTATATCCCACATATAAGTGATATCATGTGGTTTGCAACTTTTTCTGTCTGGCTTATTTTGCCTAGCATGATTATCTTGAGGTCCATCCATGTTGTCGCAAACGGCAGTATTCATCCCTTGGCTGAGTAATATTTCATTGTATATATGTACCACAGCTTCTTTATCCAATCACCTGTTGTACGATACTTCCGTTGCTTCCATGTCTCGGCCACCATGAATAATGCTGTTATGAACATCAGTGCACAAATATCTTTTTAGATATGGGTTTTCAAATCTTTAGGGTAAATACCCAGTAGAGAGATTGCTGCTGGAATATATGGTAGATTAATTCTTAGTTTTTTGAGAAACCTCCATACTGTTTTCCATAGTGGTTGTACCAATTTGCAGTATCACCACAGTGTATGAGGTGATACACTTCATACTTTTCCTCTGCATCTTCTTCAAAACTTGTTTTTACTTGTCCTGTTGATAACGGCTCTTCTAACAGGTGTGAGATAGTATCTCATTGTGGTTTTGATTTGCATTTCCCTAATAGCTAGCAATAATGAGCATCTTGTGATGTTTTGATGGCCATTTGTATGTCTCCTTGAGAGAAGTGTCTGTTCAGGTCCTCTGCTCATTTTTTAACTGGATCGTTTGGGTTTTTTGCTGTTGTTGAGTCATATGAGTTCTTTGCATATTTTGGAAATTAAGCCCTTATCGGAAGCATTGCTTGCAAATATATTTTCCCATTCATATGGTTGTCTCTTTACCTTGTTGATGATTTCTTTTGCTATGCAGAAGCTTTTTAGTTTGATATATTCCCATTCACTTATTTTTGCTCTTACTCCCTTGCCTTTGAGGTCAAATTCATAAAATCCTCTTTAAGTCTAAGACCCTTGAGTTTATTTCCTGTGTTTTCTTCTATGCATTTTATTGTTTCTGGTTTTATATCAGGTCCTTAATCCATTTTGAGTTAATTTTGGTTTCTGGTGATAGACAACAGTCTAGGTTTATTCTTTTACAGGTGGCTTTCCTGTTTTCCCAGCACCACTTATTGAAGAGGCTTTCCTTTCTCTACTGTATATTTTTGGCATTTTTGTCAAATATTATTTGCCCATATAAAATGGATTTCTGGACTCTCAATTCTGTTCCACTGATCCGTGTGTCTCTTTTTCTGCAGATAGCATGCCATTTTGATTACTGTCACTTTATGGTATGATTTGAAGTTGGGCTGAGTGATGCCTCCAGGCTTGTTCTTTTTTCTCAGGTTATTTTGGTGATTGGGGCTCTTTTGTGCTTCCATATAAATCTGATGATTTTTTGTTCTATTTCTTTAAAAAATGCCGATGGGATTTTGATGGGGATTGCATTAAATCTGTATAATGCCAAATTAGGTAATTTGGTCATTTTAACTATGTTGATTCTTCCAACCCAAGAACACAGAATATCTTTCCATTTCTTTGTATCTTCTTCAAGTTGATTCTTAACCCAAGAACACAGAATATCTTTCCATTTCTTTGTATCTTCTTCAATTACTTTTAACAGGGTCTTGTAGTTTTCATTATATAAGTCCTTCACATGTTTCATTAGGTTTATTCCTAGGTATTTTATTTTTTTTCGCAATTGCAAAATGAATTGTTTTTTCATTTCTTTTCTTAAACAGTCCATTTTTAGAGTATAGGAATGCCATGGGTTTTTTAACATTGATTTGGTATCCTGAAACTTCACTGTATTTATTTATAATTTTATTACCAGCTTTTCTTGAAGGAAATCTGTAATAGACTGTGTTTTACTCTTTGTATTAGCGTTGAGAGCTCAAAGTAAAGCTTGTATCCAATGGCTAAACAAGCAGGGCAGGACTTATAGAATCTATTGAGGTAACTGAATTGCTTCTGGGCTTGTTTCAATCCTTCCACCCCTAATTTTTTTCTCCCCCTTTCATCAAATTATTTATCTTTTA
>NW_006443119.1:3363505-3392152 GCF_000325575.1 Pteropus alecto
TCTTGAATTCCAAGCTCCAGCTCATTCCTTAGATTTGGGAAATTGTCATCCAGTACGTCTGAAAATGCTTTCTAATCCCTGCTCTTTTTCCTTGCCTTCGATAATGCTCATTATTCTTATGTTTCTTCTCCTGATGGTATCAGCTAGTTCTTGAATTTCTCTTTCATTATTTTTTACTCTTGTTTCTCTCTTCTTCCTTCTGATTTATTTCTGATTTCTGTCTTTGATATCACTAATCTTTTTCTTCATTTGGTTGACCCTATTTTCCAAGTTTGCTATTTCATTTTTCAACTCTTGCAGTGTGTTTTTCATCTCCAGAAGATTTATTCTGTTCTTTTTTCCTGTTCTTTTTGAGGGTTTCAATCTCCTTGCTCTGCTCATCTAGTTGTTTTTTCAATTCCTAAAATTCTTGATATGACTCGTTTCAGAACTCACTGAGTTTTTTCAGAAGTACCATCCTGAATTCTCTGTCATTTAAGTTGCATATGTCTATGTCCATAAGCTTATTTTCTAGAGATTTTTCTCTTTCTTCCTGATATGCCATGTCACCTTGGTTGTTCATGGTGTTTAATGAACTATTTCTCCACCTGGGCATTAATGGAAGTGTATTCTACTATGGTAACTCTTATGCACAGATTGCACGCTCAGTCGTGCTAGTGTGCAGTTTGGGTGTTTTATGTTTCAAGGAGAGATATCTGGGGACATCTCTCACTCTGCCATGATTCTGCAAAGTCCTGCCTCTTCTATTTTTGGAAAGAGTTTAAGAAGGATTGATTTTAATTGTTCCTTAAATAACTGGTAGAATTTACCAGTGAGGGATCTGGTCCTGAGCTTTTCTTTGCCAGTAGGTTTTTGATTACTAATTTAATCTCTTTGTTTGTTATAGGTCCTCTCAGATTTTCTATGTATTCTTAAGTCAGTCTTGGTAATTTGTGTCTAGGAATTTGTCTATTTTTATCTCAGTTATCTAATTTGTTGCTATATAGTTATTCATACCATTCTCTTATAATCCCTTTTTATTTCTATAAAGTCCATTCTTTCATTTTTAATTTCAGTAACTTGAAGAATCTTCTCTATATTTTTTTCTTAATTAATCTAGCTAAATGTGTGTCAGTATTGTAAATTTTTTCAAAGGACCAAATTTTGATTTTGTTGATTTTTATGTTTTGCTTATTTCTGCTTAATCATTGGTATTTCTTTCCTTCTGGGCTTTGGAATTTTTTTTATATAGTCATTATGTTTATTGGAGATGAGAACAATTTCTAGATTAAAACTAAACTCAAAGAGATTGCTCTCATTCGGTAGAAGATATAGAAAGAGATACTTATGTATGATGTACGATTTTACTACAGGCTTCAGCAGAATGAGATTTCTCTCTCTCTCTTTTTTTTTTATTAGTTTCAAGTATACAGTACATAGTTTATAAAATAATACCCTAATTGCTCCTTCTTTCCTCTGGTTTTCCACCTAGCCAATATATTAATGCTAACTGCATTCCTATGTTGTGCTCCCCATCCCCGTAATCATCTATCAACTACTAATTTGTACTTCTTTAACCCTTCGCCTCATTCTCCCAGCCCCCTTACCCCCATCCCCTTTGTTCATCACCAAATCGTACAATATATTTGTGAGTCTGTTTTTGATTAGTTTGTTCCTTTTATTCCTTAGATTCTGCATATAAGTGAAATCATATGGTAATTATCTGCCTGCGTCTGACTTATTTTACTCAGCATAATAACCTCTAAGTCCATCCATGTCATTGCAAATGGTAGGATTTCATTTTTTTTAATGGTTGAGTACTATTTCATTGTAAAAATGAACCATAACGTTTTTGTTCGATCGTCTGTTGATGGGCATTTAGGTTGCTTCCATATCTTGGCTATTGTAAATTGCGCTGCCAAGAATATTGGAGTGCATAGATCTTTATGAATTATTGTTTTGGTTTTCTTTGGATAAATACCCAAAAATGCAATTGCTAAATCAAAAAGTATATCCATTTTTAATTTTTTGAGAAACCTCCATACTGTTTTCCATAGTGGCTGTACCAATTTGCAATCCCACCAACAATGTATGAGTGTTCCCTTTTCTCTGCATCCTCAACAACACTTGTTGTTTTTGGATTTATTGATGATAGCCATTCTGACAAGCGTGAGGCGATATCTCATTTTGGTTTTAATTTGCATTTCTCTGATGGTTAGTGACCTTGAGCATCTTTTCATATGTCTATTGACCATCCGTATTTCCTCTTTGGAGAGGTATCTGTTCAGGTCTTCTGCCCATTTTTTAACTGGATTGTTTGTTTTTTTGTTGTTGAGTTGTATAAGTTCTTTATATATTTTGGATATTAACTTCTTATCAGATGTATCATTAGCGAATATCTTCTCCCAAAGAGTCGGTTGTCTTTTTGTTTTGTTGATGGTTTCCTTTGCTGTACAAAATCTTTTTGGTTTGATGTAGTCTCATTTGTTTATATTTTCTTTTGTTTCCATTACCCAAGGAGATAGATCCAAAAAGAAATTACTGTTTGTAATATTAGAGAGTTTACTGCCTATGTTTTCTTCTAGAAGTTTTGTGGTTTGGGGTCTTACAATTAAGTCTTTAATCCATTTTGAGTCTATTTTTGTACACAGTCTAAGAAGGCGGTCCAGGTTTTTTTTTGTTTTTTTTTTTTTTTGTGTGTGTGGTTGTTTTGCATGTACCTGTCCAAATTTCCCAACACCATTTATTGAAGAGACTGTCTTTACCCCATTGTATATTCTTGCTTTCTTTGTCATATATTAAGTGAGCGTATAGGTGTGGACTTATTTCTGGGCTCTCTATTCCGTTCCATTGATCAGTGTATCTGCTTTTATGCCAGTACCATGCTGTTTTGATTACTGTAGCTTTGTAGTATAGTTTGCTATATCAGATAGTGTGATATCTCCAAATTTGTTCTTCTTTCTCAAGATTGGCATGGCTATTTGGGATCTTTTATGGTTCCATATAAATTTTAGAATTTTTGTAAAAAATGCCATTGGTATTTTGATAAGGATTGCATTGAATCTATAGATTGCTCTAGATAGTATGGCCATTATAATGATGTTGATTCTTCCTATCCACAAGCACAATATATGCTTTCCTTTATTTGTATCTTCTTCAATTTCTTTTTTCACCAACTTATATTTTCTGAGAATAGTCTTTTATCTCCTTGATTAATTTTATTCCCAGGTATTTTATTATTTTAGACACAATTTTAAAAAAATTAAAGCTTTCTAAGGAATGCCATGTGCAGTCGCCTCTGTAAGTGAGCAGCAGAGTCCCAGACGGTCCTCCGAGAGGTGTTTCAATCCATAGTTGATGACATCAGTCTAACATAAGACACAAGAAGTCTTCAAAAACCTAGGATCTGTGGTTTAATTTAAATGGATGAAGGGAGTCTACAGCCATGCCACCCTGAATGTGCCTGATCTCGTCTGATCTCTGAGACTAAGCAGGGTCAGGCCTGGTTAGTACTTGAATGGGAAACCACCTAGGAAGACCTAATAATAATAATAATAATAATAATAATAATAATAATAAATAATAATAAATAATAAAATGATGTTGCTTTTTCTACCCATGAGTATGGTATATGCTTCCATTTATTTGTATCTTCTTCATTTTCTTTTTTCAATGACTTATAATTTTCTGAAAACAGGTCTTTTACCTCCAGGTTTATTTGATTCCCAGGTATTTTATAGTTTTCAATTCAATTGTAAATAGGATTGTTTTCTTAATTTCTCTTTCTGAAAGTTCATCATTGGTGTATAAAAATGCCACTGACTTCTGAATATTTATTTGGTAACCTACTACTTTACTGAATTCATTGATCAGTTCTAATAGTTTTTTGGTGGAATTATTAGGATTCTCTATATACAGTATCATGTCATTAGCAAATAATGAGAGTTTTATTTCTTCCTTTCCAATTCGGATGCCTTTTATTTCTCTTTCTGGTCTTATTGCTGTGGCTAAGACTTCCGGTACAAGAGGAGTGGTGAAAGTGGGCATCCTTGTCTTGTTCCTGATCTTAAGGAAAATGCTTTTAGCCTTTCCCCATTGAGTATGATGTTAGCCGTAGGTTTGTCATATATGGCCATTATTATGTCAAGATATATTTCCTCTATTCCCACTTTACTGAGCATTTTTATCATAAATGGATACTAGATTTTGTCGAACGCTTTTTCTGTATCTATTAATATGATCGTATGGTTTTTTCTTTCAATTTGTTAATCATGTTAATTGATTTGCGGATATTGTACCAACTTTGCATCCCAGGAATAAATCCAACTTGGTCATGGTGTATGATATTTTTAATGTATTGCTGAATTTGGTTTGCTAATATTTTATTGAGGATTTTTGCATCAATGTTCGTAAGAGATATTGGCCTATAGTTTTCCTTTTTTTGTGATGTCTTTGCCAGGTTTTGGAATCAAGGTAATGGTGGACTCATACAAAGAGTTAGAGAGCCTTCCCTCTTCTTGAATTCTTCAGGATAGTTTGATAAGAATAAGTGATAATTCTTCTTTGAATGTTTGGTAAAATTCACCTATGAAGCCATCTGGGCCAGGACTTTTGTTGTCGGGAGGTTTTTGATTACTGATTCTATTTCATTGATGGTAATCAGTTGGTTCAGATTTTCTGTTTCTTCTTGACTCAGTCGTGGGAGATTGTATATTTCTAGGAATGTATTCAGTTCTTCCAGATTGTCCAATTTGTTGGCATATAATTGTTTGTAATATTTTCTTGTGATCCATTGTAATTCTGTGGAGTCCATAGTTATTTCTCCTCTCTCATTTCTGATTTTATTTATTTGAGTCATTTTTTCCTTGATGAGTCTGGCTAAGGGTCTGTCTATTTTGTTCATCCTTGCAAAGAATCAGCTCTTGATTTTATTAATTTTTGTATTGTTTTTCTAGACTATATTTCATTTATTTCTGCTCTGATCTTTATGATTTCCTTCCTTCTATTCACTTTGGGCTTTGTTTGCTGTTCTTTTTCTAGTCCTTTTAAGTGTAAGATTAGATTGTTTATTTGAGCTTTTTCTTCTTTCTTGAGGTAAGCCTATATTGCTATGTATTTCCCTCTTAGGACTGCTTTCTCTATATCCCATAGATTTTGAGTCGTGTTTTCATTTTCTTTTGTCTCTAGGTATCTTTTGATTTTTTTTCCTTGATCTCATTAATAACCCTTTCATTGTTTAGTAATATGTTATTTAGTCTCCATGTGTTTGTATATTTTCCAGTTTTTTTCTTATTGTTGATTTCTAGTTTCATACTATTGTGATCAGAGAAGATGGCTGATATGATTTCAATCTTCTTAAATTTATTGAGACTTGTTTTGTTTCCTAACATGTGGTCTATTCTAGAAAATGTTCCATGTGCACTTGAGAAGAATGTATATTTTGCTGCTTTGGGGTAAAATGCTCTGAAAATATCTATTAAATCCATCTGTTCTAGTGTGTCTTTTAAGCCCTCTGTTTCCTTGTTGATTCTTTGCCTGGAAGTCCTGTCCATTGGTGTCAATGGGGTGTTAAAGTCTCCTACTATGAATGTATTACTATTGATCTCTTCTTTTATGTCAGTCAATAATTGCTTTATGTATGTAGGTGCTCCTATATGGGATGCATATATGTTTACTAGGGTTATGTCCTCTTGATTTATTGATCCCTTTATCATTATGTAATGCTCTTTTTGTCTCTTATTATAGCCTTTGTTTTAAAGTCTATTTTATCTGATATAAGTACTGTTACCCCGGCTTTTTTTCTTTTCCATTTGTGTGAAATATCTTTTTTCATCCCTTTACTTTCAGTCTATGAGTGTCATTTGATCTGAAGTGGGTCTCTTGTAGACAGCATATGCATGGATCTTGTATTTTTATCCATTGTGCTACCCTATTTTTTTTTGGTTGGAGAATTTAATCCATTTACATTTAAAGTGATTCCTGATAGAGCATGTGCATGGTCTAGTTTTCTTATCCATTTGGCTACCCTATATTTTTTGATTGGAGCATTTAATCTATTTACATTTAAAGTGATTACTGATAGGTACATAGTTACTACCCTTTTATTATTTGTATTTGTTATTTCTATTTTCTTTTTTACCCCATTATTTTGAACTCTGTCTCTGGTAGGTTGCTTGCCTCCATTTCATTTAGCTTATTTTCTAGAGTTTTCTCCTGTTGTTTCATTTGTGACATCTTTCTTTCTTTTCTCATTTTATTAGCCTCTCTGTGTTCGTTTCTATGTGTCAGGAATATTTGTTTTGTCTCTCAGCCTTGGCCAAATGGCCTAATATAGAAGGTGTCCTGTGTGTCCCAGTGGCACACTCTCTCTGATCCCCTATGCCAAGAGCTCTGGACGTGATCTTTGTGTGGGTTGTGTGTGATCTGTTGTCATCAAGCCTTTATTGTTGTTAGTACATCAGTGGACGTAATTAACACTTAGTCTGACTAATTGAGGGAACTGGCTTCACCCAAAGGGTAAGAGTTATTGTGTAGGGGCTGACCCCACTGAGTGGGATTTGCCCTAGTAGGCTTGTGTACTTGTTGCAACCACCCTTTGTGTATATCAGTAATGGGGATAGTCAGGAGTTGCTCTGTTGTGGTCTGATGCCAGCCTCCAGATGCGTTGGTTTCATTGCCCCTTGGGAGGGTATCCCCAGTAGGCCTTGGTCACCCACTGCTTTTGATTGCTCAGGGCTACCTGGTGGGAACTACAAAGTGATCTGCATATGGCTGTTGCCTATGCTGGATCTGTAGGTAAGTGGAAGAGACAATGCTGTAGGCAGCGGTCCGGTTATCCCCAGTCTCTGATCTAGTGCAGTTTAGCAGTGGGACTAGGTCTGACACTGCCTGTCAGTTGCCCGTAAGTCTCTGAAACTGGGAAAGCCTCTGGGCAATATGTGTGTTGGGTAGTGCAGGGATCCGGGCAATCTCCTGTGTCTGTTGAGTAAATTTCCCCTGCCACTGCATGTCAGTTTACATGCCAATGTTGTCTCTGTGGTTCCCTGTACAAGTTTCCAATTGTAGCAAGGTCAGCTGCTGCCCACCTTGGGCCTGAATGCACCACCCCAGGTAGGCCAGGGGCAGCTACCTATCAAAGTGTGGCAGATTCTTTGTTTATTGGATGGCGCAGGAGCTCAGGGAGACAAGGGCCTTCAGGCAAATACAGACCCCTGTGATCCTCTCGAAGGACATTGCAGCTCATACAGGCAGCAGTGGTCTGCCTACAGCTGTTTTCCCTTAAATTTGCTCACTGCGCTATCAACCCCAGAGCCAAGTAGGGCAGGAGAGGCTGTCTGTCAATGAGCTGCAGGCAGGCACTTTGTGTCTTGGGTGAAACGGGATCTCAGGGAGACAAGGTCTGTCAGGCCAATACAGCCTCAGTTTTGCTGCAACTTCTGTGCCTGGAGTTCCTGCTCTAGTCACAGATTACAGTGAGACCACCTGCCGTCTGGGGTGGTCTCACAGACCCCTGCACTCCCTGGATGCAGTATTGCAACTCTTGCTGGCTATAGAGGTCTGCCTGCAACTGAATTCCAAGTAGTGTCCACCCTGTGCTAACCAAAGTTTGTTGCCTGTGTGGATTGGGAAGAGAGGGTGGTGGCGGTTCACTATCAATGGGCCAGCAAGGGCAATTTGTGGGTAGGGTGGAGTGGGTTCTCAGGGAGACAGTGGCAATCAGATCAATATATCCTCAGTCTTGCTGCAACTTCAGTTCCCGCTGAAGTCCCAGAACACAGCAAGACCAGCTGCTATCTGGGACTTGCCCACAGATCACTGATATCTGCCTAAGTTCATGTTGGCAGCAGTGATCTGCTCGAAACTCTCGGAAGTGCCCGGTCACAGCGCTGGCCACCAACTGCAAATGCTTAGTCCTGAATCCACGCAGGGCATGGCAGCCATCCAGCAACAAAATCCCCAGACAATCTGCAGGTTGAGTGAGGCGGGCTGATTTCAGGCCAGCAGCTTCATAATGGCCCTGTGAGAGGGGTCTGCCCGGGGAAGCTAGCTGGTCTGTAGATTGCCAGGTCGAGGGGCCAGACTAAGGCCCATTGGTGGCTGCTCTTCCAGCTCTCATTCCGGTGTCAGGTAATGCAGTATGAATCTCACTGAGCCTCTGACCCACCACTGGTGTCCTGGGTGTGTCTGCATGTCAGAAAGCTTGTGCGTGGGCCCTTCATAAGGGCGTCTCGAGTTTCAGTCTCCTGTCTCTCTCAGATGGCCAGAATCCCCTCAGGTTTTTACAGTCAGGGTTATTGGAATCTCCTCATCCCCGGGCTGAGACCCTGGCTGGGGAGCCCCCAAATAAGGCCAGGACCCCCTTCTCCTTCAGGGGAGCCTCTGCAGCTTCACTCTCCCTCCTAGTGATCCACCACTTGCAGATGCAGGTCCAGCCCGAGTTGTGACTTTGCCCCTCTTACCGGCTTCAATGTGTCTCCTTTATATTATCAGACTTATGTGTTACCATCAGCTGGACTTCAGATGATTCTCCTGATTATTTTATAATTTGGTTGTAATTGCATTGCGGTCCTGGGTGGAGGCGAACCCTGCTTTTACCTAGTCTGCCATCTTCCCAGTATTCTGCTTTGGGATTATTTTGTTCTTCTTTTTCTAGGTCCTTGGGGTGTAAAGTTAGGTTATTGATTTGAGGGTTTTTTTTTTCCTTTTTAATGTAGGCACTTATAGCTATAAATTTCCCTCTGAGCACCATTTTCATTGCATCCTTTAAGTTTTAGTATGTTGTACTTTCATTTTCACTTGTCTTTCTCAAGACCCTACCCTGTTTCTCTTCTTTTCTCTATTAAATCTCTTAAGAATTCAGCCCCATCCCTCCTTCTGAATTTATTTCATGCTAAACTGAAACAGCTAACTATACCCCTCTTTCTTATAGGCAAGTCTAAGCCAGTCCCCTAGGTTAGAACTCCCAAAGTTTCTCTCACTTTTCTCTCTTTTCTCAGAATCGACTCAGTCCTACATTTTTCCTCTCCATCCTAAAACACTGCTTTCTTTATACCTTCCCATTTCTCAAAAATACTCCATGTGTCTTAATATCTTTCAAAATAATTATTCAGTAATCATTTAAGACACTACATATTCTAATTTCAATTTGCTTAGCATTTACTGAGTTCCCTGGGCCAGGTTCTGAGGACATAAAGAACTGACTAAGACTACTTATGTTCCCAGAAACACATCATCCAATAAATGAAATATGTTAATAAATGTACCCCAAATGTCTGCTGACTCAACATTCTTATCAGAAAATGGGCAAGACCTCAGTACCACCCCCATGCTCCATGTGGTCCCCCAGCGACTTGTAAGGACACCCAAAAAGATGCTTCCCATGGGCTGCCTAAGCAGCCTCCAGTTACAGTTATAAAATATCCTCCCAATTCTTAATCTCCTCTTCTGGTACTAGTCCTCCATATCTACTGCCAGCAGAGTTGCTTAGAGGATACCTCAATGCCCTACTCTGAAAACATCAATATCCATGACAAGGATGTTCAGGACATTCCCAAAGCATCAGTGCTGATTCCAGCACAGTAAAGGTCCTCCTAGTGTCCTCTTGACCACAACACATCACCTGTGCTCCAAAGCAGTTATCCTTTTGTCCAAAGTCTTACAGAAGAGCTTTTGAACATTTTCAGCAACTTCTCACCTTCACCTTCCCCAAGCATAGTGGTTCAAGTCTTTTTTCCCCCTTAGAACTGCGAGAAATATTTGTCCACCTCCTTCTCCTCCTCTACTATCTTCTTCTCTTCTCCCACTACGAACTCCTTTCTCCTCCTCCTGTACCAGTGCAAACCCCCCACGAATATAAGCAGAGGCAAAGAGATATTTGAGCTATTCCTTGAAGGATCAATTGGAGCTCACTTCTTAGAAAAGATGGGAAAGAGAGTTTCAGGCAAAGGAACAACAGAGCAAAGAAAGAGCAGAGCATTGTGGAAAGAAGCAGAAATAATCAAGCAATGACAAACTTCTTGTTTTTATTCAAAACCCTGCTGTAACATAATCTCCTCTGTGAAGTGTTCCCTGACAACCCCCAACTCTCTCCAATCATCATTCTCACTATTTGTGCTCCCACCTCTATCATTTCAACATTTATTGAACTAAAAATTATGTTATGTGCTATGAATACGGAGATAATAAGCATAATTTCTACCCTTAAAATTAGGGGGAAAAGAGGAAAACAATCTCGTAATTATAACAAAGAGAAAGAAGTACTTGATCCTGAGTGCATAAGATGCAATTAGTGGTACAAGGGCGAGTAGAGGCAATCTCTAGCCTAGGTTAATTCTTAACTTATGGCACCATAACTGCTATCTATCAGTAAGGCTCCTCTACCTTATGTTGAGCCCAGAGGACCAACATGTCTTATTTATTTTTGTGTTGCCAGAAACTTGTACATAAAAGTAATCTAATAAATATAATCTGAATTCCATCATTAAATCGGCAGAGAATTGAGCAAATACTAGAATGACTTATTAAATGAATAATTGCAATCTATAAAAAAAAAAAAAAAGGAACCTTAAAGGAAAATGTTAGGTGAGGGAGAAACAGTTCTTAGGGAGTCCTTGGGCCACAGGATATGTCCAGACTCCTTACAAAGAGGAATTGGTCTTTAATATCCCAGACAGAGAACCTACAAGAGCAGAGATAAAGATGTGTTCATTCACTCAACAAATATGCATTGGATGCCTACTATGTGCCAAGCACTGTCACAGGTGTTACAATAATGAACAAGACAGACAAAAATTCTTGCTTTCATGGAGCTTACATTCTAGTGGAAGGGGAAAATAATTTTTAAAAACCAAATATGCTAATTATAAAATATGCTAGATAGTAAATATTATGGAGAAATATAAATTCAAAGGCAGTTGAGTATACAAGGGCAAGGGTTGGTGGTGAGAAAAGAATGGGCACAGTAGGCCTCTCTAAGAGGAAATATTTGCATTAAAGATCTTATGGAGATGAAAGAGTGAGCAAAATGGACACCTGGAAGAACTACATTCCAGGTAGAGGGAATTACAGGTATACAAGACCTGGCCATCTCTAGGAATAGCCAGGCCAATGTAGTTTGAGCAAAGTGAACACAGAGGAGAGTTATAGGAAACTAAGTAGAAGAGAGAAAAACGACTAAACTTATACACCATTGTAATTATTTTGTTTTGGTTTGGTTTTTGTTGTTTAGCCTCTTTTACTGAAATTTAACACAAAGAGAAAACTGTATAAATCTTAAGTATCGGCTCAATGAATTATCATAAAATGAATAAATCTGTGTATACAGACACAAGTCAAGAAATAGAACATTACTAGCACCCCAGAATTCCCCTTTACATTCTCTCCTACTTGCCATCCTCCCTCCTCCTCAAAGGTAACCACTATCCCAACTTCTAACAGCATAGATGTGTATTGCCTGTTTTTTAACTTTAAATAAATGGAACCATACCATTGTATTCTACTTGTATCCGGATTTTTTTTTTTTTTGCTCAATATTTTCCTTGTGATGTTTCCCTCCCTACTCAGAACCTCTTCTGAGAATTAGATCTCAAGAAGGTTGAGGTCATGGTTACAGTTATTTATTCATTAAATCACATTTCCAGATACTACTTTGTGTGAGGCACGGCACTGAGATACAAAAGTAATATAAACATGGTCAGTTAGACAAACAAATGAACAGAGGACAATAAAATGGTGTACTGAGTGTTAAGTATTAGGCAAAGAATGCTAAGGAAGCATCTCCTTTGAGAATCACTGTGACTATTTCACCTCTTTTGCTCAAACATTAATGGCTCTGAGACAGGCTCACAAGTATAGCCATTATATATGTTCCTTTGAAATACTTGTTACTTTTATGTTTATTTCCTCAATTATTAGCCTATAATCTTTCTGAGAAAAGATATCTTCCGGTATCATGAAAAGAGTACAAAGTAATTGGGTCAAAGTAGTTGGGTTTGAATCCTGTCTCTTATTCTTTAGTTGTGTAACCATTGGAAAATTAATTTCTCTATGCCTCAGTTCTTTTATCTATAAATGGAGATAATAATATCTATCCTACTTACCTCACAGAATTATCAGCATCAAATGAAATAATGTGTAAGAACTGTAGATTCTAACTATTAGTCTTCTAAATCTCACAAGCTCACTATGTTAGATGCATAGTAAGTAATCAGCAAATGCTGAGCTTTAATTATACGTTATCAGCAAATACTTGTGTTTTTTGGAGTTTGTAGCAGGGAATTGATGTAGTTCCCTGTCCCCCTCCACCTCATGCCCAGAGAACTCAGAGGCTGGGATCAGATAGTGTGGCCATGACCCAAGGTAACCAGCTAGTGTGGGAGGGTAGACTAGGCCAGGATGATCTGGGTTAACTGTTCATTAGCCAAGAGTGTCAGACATTTTGTTGTGGGGGGAGCCTTTCTATTGTCTATTTCAACACTTTTTTTCTAACCTTTTCTCTCTTCATCATATCTCCAGGCTTCAGTATCAGAGAGCTCTAACAGACCAGCAGAGTTTCAGGGAAAGGATGCAGGGAGGGGTACAGGGCAAGGGGAGTTATAACAGTTTCCCTTTTGTGTTTACAGGGTACACAGTTTCACAAACTGAAGAAACCCCATTGAAGGTGAAAGGGGTGCTGGGGGAGTCAGTAACTCTTCCCTTGAAGATTTCTGCAGGAGAGGAGATCGTGTATATCACCTGGCTTTTTAATGGAACATCTATCATCTTCCTAGAGCCAAAGAAAAAACCAATCCTGGTGACTGACCCAAAACGGAAACATCGACTGAAAATCACCCAGTCCTACTTCTTGCAGATCAACGAGTTGATGATGGCAGATGAAGGACTTTACCGTGCCCAGATAACTACAATCGACTCCTCATTGATTTTTGATTACTCTGTGAGGATCTTTGGTGAGTCAAAGTTTGGGATTTAATTATATATTGACAAAAACATTACGTATTTCAATTCTATGTGACTACAGGTATGCTCTATAGCCTAGTGGTAGAGAATATGGCATTTGGAGCCAGTCTGAAGTCCAGTGGTAAAGCAACTCAGTGATATCACATGACCAGTTAATTACAGAGCTGAGAATAGAACCTAAGTCTTGTAACTCCAACCCCAAAATCATTCACCTTCACACTATAAAATGGTACCTTT
Organism: Pteropus alecto; assembly: GCF_000325575.1. Taxonomy (NCBI): domain Eukaryota; kingdom Metazoa; phylum Chordata; class Mammalia; order Chiroptera; family Pteropodidae; genus Pteropus; species Pteropus alecto. Next base: position 3,376,676 of record NW_006443119.1, read on the forward strand.
CAACTAGAAATGTAGTAGAAGTAATGGAAGTGAACTATCTGATTTTGTTACCATGCACGTTACATGTATCTGTCTTGTAATCCTCACAAAATCTCCATGAAGAGTTATCCTTACCCCTGAGGCACAGTGTCAGTCATAGCAATCCCTCTACAATCAGAGATAGTGAGTGGGAGAGCTTCCCACATAACTAGCTGATGTGATACCTCCCTTTACACAAATGCTCAGAGTACAGAACAGTGGTCTACCTAGAAAATATTCTATAAGTATAAGCTAGAAAAGAAAAATGTCTTTTCTATTAGGATTGTTTAATTAATCAGCCAGTATTTTCCCCAGATAGCTCAGGTCCTCAACATAAAGTTATGGAAACTATAATAACACTGCTTATGAGCCAATATCAAAAAAAAAATCCTTCTGGCAATCAGTGATGTTCACAGAGGCCATGAATGGCAAGAATGTTGTATAGGAGATTCAAGCATTAAATTGGCAAATTTATAGGCCACTGAGATTCTGTAAATCTTATTTACTAGAGAACCCATAGTGTCTAAAATTCACTCAGAGTCCTTTGGGTTAAGATATGATATCCAAAAAAAAATACTGTTAAAACCTCAAGTAGGTTACATGCTACCCTTTTGCTCTCTGACTCATTTTTAGACAAATCATTTAATTTTCTGTATTTCAAAGACACTGATATGCTTTCGATCTATTTCTAGAGCAACTTGAGAAAAACTGTAGTGCTTGCTCATGCAGTCAAAACTGCAGGAAACATGTTATCCCACTGAGGTTGAATTTCTGGTCAGTCAAAGCTGATTTCCTTTGACAAATGGCAAATACTCATTATCCCCTGAGTATTTGGTAGGTTTACCATGCTAGATTAGTCAAAGTCATGTCCCTAAAAGAATAGGACACATAGCAGGTAAATGTCAGGAAAGAGAGGATGTCTGGAAAATTTCTTAACAGAGATTCGAACAAAGGGGATAAAAATCACCCTGGGGCAGTGTATTGGCTTCCTGAAGCTGTCAAAATAAAATACTATGAATTTGGTGGCTTAAGACAACAGAAATTTTATTTTCTCACAGTTCTGGGAGCCAGAAGTCCAAAATCAAGGCATGGGCAAGGCTACTTTTCGTCTGGAGGCCATAGAGGACAATCTGTTCTGTGCCTCTTCCAGTTTCTGGTTGCTGTTGGTATTTCTTGATGTTCCTTGGCCTGTGGCCATACAATGTCAATCTCTACCTCCATGATTACATCGCCTCTTCTTCCCTGTGTTTTCTCCTCTTCTGACTATCTTGACTATCTGCTTTTCTCTTATAAAGACACTTATAATGTCTCTTCTAATTAGACAGTTGGAAATATTCTGTTCTTTATTGGGTTATCTTTACTTCAACCCTCAGGCCAAGTCTAGGTCAGTGACCTTCTCTGTACTGTTCCCATGTCCCTGTTGATTCATAGCTACTGACATCTTACTAGCCAATATTTTCTGGTCTCTGCATCATAAATTTTTGCAGTATACGTTTTCTCAAATGCCTGAATATATTACACTTCTTTGCTGCCTGGAATTACTTACTTGCTCTCTCAGTTTCTTCACTTCTTCTTTCCCCAGTTTTTCGGTTTTCAACATGTCTCTGTCTTGCTGACATTCTGCATCAGTCTATTTGTCAGCATTGGAGCCAGCATCAGATACAATGAGGACCAGGATTCCCACAAATTTGTGGGAAATATGGCTCTCAAAGAAGGTTAAGCTTCCATCTTCCACAACAGTTAGGGAATTTTGATGACGGAAGAAACAGGGCTTTTGTGCCCGGTTCTGGTTTCTGACCTGGCTAAGGTAGGGCTGGCCCTCAGCTTAGTCTCCAAATTATCTTTACACAATGGGTACCAAACAAAGGCTAGAAAGAATCTCAGGAATAAACTGAAGCCCAGAAAAGTAAAGTGAACAACCCCAAATCACCAACTACTTGGTGGCAACTTCAGTCTTTCCCTTCTCATTTCTCACACTGACCACCCTGTCTCATACTGATGTCCCTTGTCATTTGATCATTCTAGACCTTGATCCCATCAATTAGGTAACACAAGCAGAGTTTTTTACAGAGTATACTGACCATAACATACAGCAGAGTATCAAGTGGAATACAGAATCATTGAGGGAAAGGATATTTTTCACAGAGGGCTTAGCCAAGCCATTTATCCTTTATCTGGGCCTTTTCTCTGCACACAGAACGACTGAGGAACTTACAAGTTTCCAATCACACTCAAATCTTTGAGAATGGAACCTGTGAGATCCACCTGGCCTGCTCTGTAGAGAATCCAAATGACCACATCTCATTCAGGTGGGAGGTCTCAGAAAACATACTTCTACAGGAAGCAAACCTCACTATCTCTTGGGACTCCAAGAACTCCAGTGAACAGACCTACACCTGCATAGCTGAGAATCCTGTCAGCGATTTATCCTTCTCCTTCTCTGTCCAAAGTCTCTGCAAAAGTAAGTCTGTCTGAGGGCTCTCTGAGAGACTTGAGCAGCTGTGGGTCATGGCATGTCCTCATGACCTACATGATTCCCAAAACAATAGTCCACTGGGAGGTAGCTACAGATGCTGGGAGAGGACAGACACCCTCTGGTGCTCTATGCTTCCCACTACCCCCAGAGGTCTCACCTTTCCCCACTTTCTCTTCCCCCAACCCTTCTTCCAACACACTCGAGCCCAAGGGCAAAGTCCTTGGGAAGGCAGAATCATGTCCTTCCCTGGCTCTATCAGGCTCTGCCCTGCCCTGGCTGCCACATGGGACTCCCACTTTCAAAATCCTGCCCAAAGCCCCAGAGATTCTGGGGAATGATGAACCCACCTACCTCCAAAAGTTGGCCTGGAAGAGCTTAAGTGGAGGCTCTGAGAAAAACACTGTTGGCTTACTTAATGTGTCTTAAGTGTAATTTCTTTTTTGTTTTCTTTTCAGGTGTTTTTCATGAGAAAAATCAATACCTTGCTATATGGTTTACAACAGCGTTTTTATTGGCTTTTCTCGTGTGCTTCGTGTGCTTATTTTTTTGGAGGAGAAAAATAGCAGGTTTCCTTTCTTCCTACTTGTCTCTTCTCCAAGGTTTCATGGACTTAGAATCTGGTGCTTCCTTTATCTGTCTCATGAAAGACGGGTAATAAAGGGAGGGAGGATGAAAACCCTGGTTCAGCTAGTCCACTGGAACAACACCTAGGGTATGACCACATGCCTGCTAATCTCTTAAGGAAGGTGTCTTTCTGAGAAATGTAGAACCCAGCTTCAGAACCTACCTGCCCTTCCCTTTCTGGTGCCCTCCCACCACATCCTCTAGAGAGACAACTATGCAGGTCTAGGGTAGAAGACCTCTCCTCACTACAGTCACAAGTTTCAATTTCCCGGATTTTATTTTTCAGGTTCTTCATGTTTCTCTGCTCGGCAAACCCTTAATCTTGGTGAGCTTCCAGACTCTTAACTCTCAGTCATAAAACAAATGGGAAGAGCTGAATAGATGGGACTAGATAATGAGAGAGGATGCAGTCAAAATGTTATTACTCAGATGCACCAGATAGATAGTGCAAGGGAAGAAGCTGTAACTGTCTATGTCTGTCCCCTGTGAGACCTACAGGGTCCCTTACAAGCATATGAACCAGTCACTGACCCGATTTCTTGGAGTGGGATTAGGGTCATCCCCACCCTGCTGATGGAGAAACCAAGTGCCAGTGAAAGGGCTCATAGCCTGTCCATTATCACTCAGCAAGTCCAGGGCAAGGATAGGATTAGAGCATCAAAGGCCCAAAGATAAACTGCCTGATCCCAGCATTCTATTAATCCAGAGTTTAGGCATTTAGTAGACAGAATCAAAAGAAAAAAAAGTGTGATATAGAGACTGCAATGCACTCTGGACTCAGATTGTCACTGAGTCTCCTTTCAAGAGTGAGAGATATATGACTTCATGTGTAGAGGACAAGGCATGAGGTTTGGAGTCAAAAGATGCATTCAAGTTCCAATTCGATCACTTCCTGGGTAATTTTGTGACAAGTCAATTGAATTTTATGAGCTTACATTTCCTCATCCCTGATACAATCAAACCCACCTTAAGGACTTCTGAAAAGTTTAATAATATGTATGTGAAATAATTGGTTTCATTATGTTCACCAGTGAGGTTCCCTAGCTCTTGTGTTTGCGGTACTATTTGGTCCTAGGAGCTTCCTGGCTTACATGTGAATTCAGAGTGAGACTCTGACACTTTAGGGTACATCAAGATCATGTCCCTCCAAAAGATGAGGTCAGAAGTAGCTCACATGACTGAGAAGATTCTGGTTCAGCCCAGAATTCCAAAGATGGTCAAAAATGAATGAACTTTAAGGAAGGGTAATGCCTCAACTGCATGTTTGGGGCCAGAGAGTCCCCTGAGGTAGGCAAGGTCCCAGGAGAGCAGACCCAGAGTCCTTCTGCCACTGAATGCCTTTTTGTGTTTATAGCAGAGAACCCGAGGAATGCAGAGGATGATCCATCCTCTGCAGGGAACACTGTGTATATTCAGGTCACTCATCCAAACACGGTGAGTCCTTTCAGTTTTATACTTGATCATTGGCATTATTATTCACAAACTTGTAACCATAATCATCTGACCAATCCAAATGATGTACACATTTAGAGAAGAGAATGAAACTACAGGAACTGCAAAGTTCTATGTAGGACCTTTTCAGTTCCCACTGCTCTCACCCTAGTGGAATATTTACTCATCTCCTGCTTTACACTGTTTTGTAAGACTTGATACATTAGTAAGTCTTGTCCCTCCAGCTTAATTACAATTTACCTCGAAGCAAAAAATCATGTCTTCCTTTCTCTTCTCCTATGTCTTAGCACGCATTTACTCATTAAATGCTTGCTGTGTGGATCAGAGTTCAATTAAGTTTGAATTTCCAAAGGGGACAATTCTGTAGCAGGGGGCTTCTCACTCAGGATGTAGGAAAAATAGGGGAGCTTAGAAGCAATCTCTCAAGAGGGGCAAAAATTTGAAAACCCTCCACAGTAAAGGATGCTAAAAGCATGAATAGTCCTCAATCCTCCCCTCACCTCTAGCAGCATAACAGGGTGGACTTGATCTGGTATCAATGATTCCCCACCATCTGTAAGAGGCACATTTCTAATGAACACTATATGTCTTGGGAGGCCAGTTTCCATGTCTTCTGAAAAATGAGCTCAGAGAATTCATCATTCTCCAACTGATGGAAGCAATAGTCAAGCTAGAAGTCTTGGATCACCAAGCAAATCTCTCCTCAAACAGCCCCTCACAGGTATTTGCAAAGCAGGTGCCTTGAAAAAAGGGAACACAAAGAGATATTCTTACTTGTTCAGATATTTCTATTGCTTTCTCAATATCCTCTTGAAGTCAAGATGAATCACTATCAATGAACCAAGAAACTAATCTCCTGCAAATTTTGTTAACTTTTTCTTTAGTTGCAATTGTATTTGGAGAATTTCAGAGATCTTAATAGTACCCTATATATTCCTTAATTAATTTTAAATTTCAAAACCTCTGAGTGTGGGGGGACTTCTGTTATTACTATACTTTGTATTCCAAGCAGAGTTACTCTTAATACCAGGTGTTTCTCCTACTTTGCCAGTTCCCCATGCTTAAGAACTCAATGACATGATGACCAAGTACTTAGAATCACAGGGACGAAATGGAGCAGGCGATGCCTCCAGTTATAGCTAGTCGATATCTGAGACAAAAGATACAATACAATAAACATCCGGTATATAAGTTCTTAAAAATGGAGGAAGGAGAGTAGAATTGGATGCAGAACAGGAATGCTTCCTTTCCTTCATACCACCTGCCAAGACGGTCACCCTTCTGTCTCTCTGGTACTTGAGCTCACTGGTTTGCTGGGGTATGCTTCTGTTTGAGGCTCAGAAAATACCACTAAACTTTTATAGGTTTGAGAGCTGGTGGTGTTTGGCCTCCAGCTCCTCTTGCTAAACACTTGCTCCCTAGCCTTCCTCCTGAAGGACTTTGAAATCATCTCTTTTTTGTCTCACTACCTTTCCCTTGAGAATATATCTATGTATGAATATATCTATGCTGTTTGTGTGAGCCAAATGGGTATGATTACTTTTTACAGAGAAAAGAAATCGCAACATCTGTGGAAAACAATGATTCCTCCACAATTTACTCCACAGTTTATCAGTCCAACAGGTAAGTCCATGATTGCTCCATGTTCTTACATTCTTACCTCTTTCCTCAGACCTATGACTTTGCAAATAAAGTAAAAATAAAGGGGCCACTTTATAGATGTGTAAATACCAGCAGGATATAGAAAATCTCAGGACATCATCAAAACATATCCAAGAAGTTATTTTGTATTAAGATCATCACACATAACTAAGTTTTCAACCTGCTCATTTTTTAATACAATCCTGCTTTATGCTATCAATATCCCTATCTGCCTGCTAGTGCTCTCCACACTTTCTCTGTTGCCATGAGGGATGGCCTGAGGCTCTAGTCCCTATTAACTTACTTCATTTTTCTCTTTTTCTTGTTAAAGTAAATCCATTTCTTCCAGAGCAACTGCCCTTGACAACGTCATCTAGGTTGCCAAAAGTTCTCAAAGGAATCCAAGAATGGCACAGCTTCTCCTAATCCCATGGGAGCAAACAGCTTGGTTTCTGCCTGGCAACAGAATTTGAAAATCTAAGATCATCATTTCCATTTCTTCAGACTCAAACTTGCTTATCCAGGTCAAACATTTAAGGAATAACATCATTGCAGCCTGCGATCCAAATAATATCTTAAAATCTGCTCCAGGCCAAAATATGCTTCAGAAAATATGCCTGGATATTAACTTTCTCTTTGGTAACTAAGCAAGTGGAATTATGGTTGATGAAGAGACTCTAACTCAGAAGACAACCACTTCTCTCCTTTTAGGAAGAATCAGAATTGTGACTCATTTTGAGAGAGTGCAGTGTGTTGGTGTCATGCGTTGTCTCTGAATGTCTCATCATGCGTTGAGCATGGATGGATTCATGCTCAAATCCTCCTACATCATTTACTAGACAAATCTCCCAAGACTTGTTACCTAAGCTCGATGAGCTTTGGACTCCCAGACTGAAAAAGGAGGATGACAATACATCAGCCCTATTACTCACACCAGAAACCTGACTTCAGCTTCTCTATCACCAGGCCATTTGGACTCTACCTACAAATATATATCTTGGACCTATCCACTTCTCTCCAAATTTCCAACCACCATCCTATATCCAACAATCACCATCTTTAACATAAAATACAATAAACTCCAAACAACTCTCCCCAACTTTTGCTTTATCTCTCTCCACTCCATTCTCCACGAGACAGTCAGAGTAGTATTTTTAATATAAATCAGATCTTTCCCATATCTGCTTAAAACCCTGCAAGAATTCTCCATGCACTCAGAATGAAACTGAGTCTCCATGACCCTAGATGGTCTGGCCCATCTTCAGTCTCAGCCCCATTACTCTCCACCGCTATCTCTACTTAGCCTCTCTGATCTTCTTTCAATTCCTCTTTTAGAGGAAAGAAATCTCTATGTTATTCACATCTGCTTCAAGGCCCTTGTTTGCTGGTTCCTCCTTATTCTTTAGGTCTCAGCTTACAAATATTACCTAAAAGAGACCTTCTCAGACCACTCTATCTGGAATGAATCCCTGCTCATTATTCTGTCACACCTTCCATATCATTTATCACGTGTCAATAAATATTTATTTTTATTTGTTTAATGTATGTTTCTCCTACTATACTATAGGCTCTCTAGGAGCAGACCATAGTGATTTTATTCATCACTGTATCCTTAGCACCTAGCACAATATCTAGCATGTAGCAAATGTTCAATAAATATTTTTAATAAATAAATATGTAATAAAGTTTTGAGGGAATTAAATAATGTAATACCTGAAGCATTTAGCATAATGCTTAGTACATAAAAGAGCTCAATAAATGTCAGCTATTTTTGTTGTTGCTACTATTATTATTAAATTACCTTTTCCTGACAGAATTTTCTCACGAACCTGTGCAAAAAAAAGGAGAAAGGATATGTTGTCTGTGCCCTACCTTTACATCATTTCCTACATTTTCTCTGCTCAAATTTCCACATTCCATTCTTAACTTTTTCCTCTGCGAAGAATTCTCTGATTTTTTTTGTGTGTGCGAGTTTGAGATATTTTTTAACCTGTTTTTTTTTTAATTTTTATTGAGGTATGATTGACATACCAAGCACTGTACGTATTTAATGCATACAACTTGATAAGTCTGGAAATAAGTATACATTCATGAAACCACGCCCATAGTCAATACTATAAATATATCCATCACCTCCAAAGTTTTCTCTACCCTTTTTATTATTTTTTTAATTTTTAACTTTGTGTGTGTGATAAGAATACTTAACATAAGATCAACCCTCTTAGCAAAATGTTAAGTATACAATATAATATTGTTAACTATAAGCACTATGTTGCACAGTAGATCTCTAGGAATCTCTTGCATAACTAAAATTTTACACCTTTTGACCAAAACTTTTTATTTTTCCTTCACCTATCCCCTAGTAACTACCATTCACTCTCTGCTTCTATAAGTTTAACTATTTTAGATTCCTCATATAAGTAGGATCCTGTAGTACTTAGTGTGTGTGTGTGTGTGTGTGTGTGTGTGTGTGTGTGTGTGTGTGTGTGTCTTATTTCATTTAGTATAATGTCTTCCAGGTTCATCTATGAATTTTATTTCCTTTGGATAAATATACTCAGAAATGGGATTGCTAGATTGGAAGAAAGTTCTATTGGGCATTTTTTTTTGAGGCAGCTCCATACTGTTTTCCACAGCAGCTGCATCAATTTATATTCCCACCAACAGTATACAAGAGTCCCCTTTTCTCCACATCCTTACCAACACTTGTTATCTTTTTTTTTTTGTAATAGCCATCCTAACAGGTGTGAGGTTATATCTCATTGTGGTTTTGACTCACATGACCGTATTAATTATTGAAGTTGAGCCACTTTGTATATACTTGCTGGACAATTAAATGCCTTCTTTGAATAAATGCCTATTCAGATCTTTTGCCTATTATTAAAATGGGTTATTTGGTTATTTACTCTTGAGCTTTAGGAATTTCTTATATATTTTGGATATTAATCCTATATCAGATATATGTTTTGCAAATATTTTCTCCTCTTCCATGGGTTGCCTTTCATGTTATTTTTTTCTTTTGTTATATGGAAGATTTTTAGTTTGACATTTGCTTTGTGGTCAAATCCAATAAATCATTGCCAAAATCAGTGTTGAGTAGCTTTTCTCCTATGTTTTCTTCTAGAAGTTTTATAATTTTAAGTTTTATGTTTAAGGCTTCAATCCATTTTGAGTTGATTTTTGTGTATGATATAAAGGTCAAATTGCATTCTTTTGCCTGTGGATACACAGTTTTCCCAGTACCATATATTGAAGAGACTATCCTTTCCCCATTGTGTATTTTTGGCAATCTTGCCAAAGATCATTTTATCATATAGTCAAGGGTTTATTTCTAGGTTCTCTATTCTATTCCAGTTGGTATCTAAGTCTGTCATATGCCAGTACCATATTGTTTTGATTACTGTAGTTTTGTATTAAGTTTTGAAATCAGGATATGTGTCTTTTAACTTTGTTATATTTGAAGATTGTTTGGCCATTCAAGGTCCTTTGAGATTTCACATAAATTATAGGATGAATTTTTCTTTCAGTATAAAAAACATTGTTAGGATTGATAGAGACTGCATTGAATCTATAGATCATTTTGGATAGTATGAATATTTTAACAATAGTAATTCTTCCATTTCTTAAACAGCAAATGTCTTCTCATTAATTTGTGTCTTCTTTAATTAAGCAATGTTTTGTAGTTTTCAGTGTACAAGTCTTTCACCTTCTTGGTTAAATTTATTCCTGAGTATTTTGTTATTTTTAATGATGTTGCAAATGGAATAATTATTATATTTCTTTTTCAGATAGTTTGCTCATTTGTTATTAGAAATACAACTGATTTTTGTATATTGATTTTGCATCCTGAAACTTTACTGATTTTGTTTATTAGTTCTATAATTTTTGGTGGAATCCTTAGGGATTTCTACATATAAAATCATGCCATCTGCAAACAGAGACAATTTTATTTGTTTATTTCTAATTTGGATACATTTATTTATTTTTTTCTTTTCTAATTACTCTGGCTAAGACTTCCAGTACTATATTGAATGGAAGTGGCAAGAACAGTCATCTTTGTCTTTTTCCTGACTAAAGAGGAAAAGATTTAAGTTTCTTGCCATTGAGTATGACGTTCGCTGTAAGTTTTTCATATAAGGCCTTTATTGTGTTAAAATAAGTTCCTTTTATGTCTAATCTATTAAGGGCTTTTATCATTAAAGGGTGTTGAATTCTCTCAAATGTTTTTTCTGCATCTATTAACTTGATCATATAATTTTTATCCTTAATTCAATTAATATAATGTATCATATTGATTGATTTGTGTATATTGAGTCACCATTGCATTCCAGGGATAAATCTCACTTAGTCATAGTATATGATCCTTTTAATGTAATGTTGAGTTTGATTTGCTAACATTTTGTTGAGGATTTTTGCATTTATTTTTCTTTTTTTCGTGGAGTCTATCTGGTTTGGTATCAGAGTGATGCTGGCCTCATAAGATGAGTTCAGTTCAGAAGTGCTTCCTAACATTTTTTTGGAATAGTTTAAGAAATATTGCTATTACTTCCTCTTTAAATGTTCGGTAGAATTCACCTGTGGAGCCATCTGGTCCTAGGCTTTTCTGTGTTGATAGGTGACTTTTTACTGATTAAGTCTACTTATTTGTTATAGGTCTGTCAAGTTTTCTATTTCTTCTTGATTTTGCCTTCATAAGTTGTATGTTTTCAGAAATTTATCTGTTTTCTTCGAAGTTGTCCAATCTGTTGGCATATCATTTTTCATAATCCTTATGATCTTTTTTATTTTTGCGGCATCAGTTGTGAGTCATCTTTTTTCTTTCTTAGTCTAGCTAAGGATTTGTTGATTTTGTTTATATTTTCAGAAAACTAACTTCATTTTGTTGAGTTTTCTATTTTCTTTTTCATTTATTTCTGCTCTAATCTTTATTATTTCCTTTCTTCTACTATTTTTGGGCTTAGTTGTTCTTTTCCTAGTTCCTTCAGATTTAAAGTTAGATTTTTTTATTCAAAATTTTTGTTGGCATTTAGTGCTATAAAATTCCATCCTAGTACTACTTTGGCTGCATTCTGTAAGTTTTGATATGTTGTGTTTTTGTTTTCATTTATCTTAAGATAGTTCCTAATTTCTCTTTTGATTTTTTCTTTCCAATAGTCACGTAATATCATGTTGTTTAATTTCCATATATTTGTAAATTTTCCCATTTTACTTATGTTGTTGATTTCTAGTTTCATTCCATTGTGGTCAGAAAAGATACTTGGAATTATTTCAATCTTCTCAAGGAGATTGAGAACTCTTAAGAACAATTCTTAAGAGTTGTTTTGTGACTTATCATGTGACCTATCCTAGAGATTTGTGTGCATTGAGAAGAATGTGTATTCTTCTGCTGTTGGATGAAATGTTCTGAATATGTCTGTTGGGTACGTTTGGTTATAATGTTGTTCAAGTCTGCTATTTCCTTGATTTTCAGTCTGGATGTTCTATTCATTATTTAGCATAGGGTATCAAAGTCTCCTACCATTATTGTATTATCACTTATTTCTCCATTTAGATCTGTCAATGTTTGTTTATATTTAAGTGCTCTGGTGTTAGGTGCAATACATTTATAATTATTATATCTTCTTGCTGAATTAATTCTTTATCATTTATACAATAACTTCCTTTGCCTCCTATAACTGTCTTTGACTTAAAGTCTATTTTGTCTGATATAGGTACAACAACCCCTGCACCCTTTAGTTTACCATTTACATGAAATATCTTTTTTTCACCCATTTATATTTAGCCTATAACAGCTTAATTTCAATCACATACAAAAACTCTACACTTTTACTTTGCCCCCCTACATACGTGAACTTTGTTATTGATGTCATAATTTACATTTTTAATCTGTGTAGTCATTAACATATTTTTTATTTATAGTTATTTTAATACTTTTATTTTTTAAATTTTATACTAGGGTTAAAAGTGACTTGTGCACCACCATTACGGTATTACATTAGTCTGAATTTGTCTATATATCGACTTTTACCAATGAAATTTACACTTTTACGTGCTTCATTGTTGCTGTTTATCATCCTTTCATTCGCCATGAAAATTTCTCTTACTTCTGGTTAGGCAGGTCTAGTGCTGATAAACTCCCTTAGTTTTTTTTTTTTTTTTTTAATATAGTTTATTTTTTTCATACTATATATATAATTTTCTTTAACATTTTATTTTTTTATTTGCCCCATCCCTTCTGGTAACCACAAGTCCATTGTCCATGTCCATGAGTCTCTCTTTGTTTGTCATGTTCATTTGTTGCTTTTAGGTTTATATCCCACATATAAGTGATATCATGTGATTTGCAACTTTTTTCTGTTTGGCTTATTACACTTAGCGTGATTATCTCGAGGTCCATCCATGTTGTGGCAAATGGCAGTATTTCATCTCTTCTTATGGCTGAGGAATATTCCATTGTATATATGTACCACAGCTTCTTTGGCCAATCAAATCATCTATCATAGGACACTTCAGTTGCTTCCATGTTCTAGCCACTATGAATAATGCTGCTATGAACATCGGTGTGCAAATATCTTTTCAAATATGAGTTTTCAAATCTTTGGGGCAAATACCCAGTAGAGGTATTGCTGGATCACATGTTAGGTCAATTCTTAGTATTTTGAGGAACCTCCATACTGTTTTCCATAGTGGTCTTTGTTATGAGAAACTCTTGATCAGATCTCCTTAATAGGCCTCAAGACCACTCAACACTCAATACATAATTAATCTTTTCTTTTCCTTTTTGTTGGGAAAGGAATTAACCAGCTGTAACTAACCAATTGTTCTGAAGGTAAACACATTAAGACCTGGTTGCCCCATTCCCAAAAGATAAATTATGCATTTTGCAACCAGGGAAGAAAATATACAATGCTTACAATATTCCTACCAAAACAAACAAACAAACAAACAAACAAATAAAAACTTTCTTTGCCCAGCAATTAAGTTGTTCTTTAATGTTCTCATTGTAAAATGGAGGAAACTGCATTAACAACATTAAAATGCTTTGATTGACACAAGAAGTTTGTGATTAGCTGTCTTGGGAAGTTAATGAAAGGAAGAAAAATCCTCTCCCCTTTTAAACAGTCCCCAGTCACACCCACTGGCAGTCTCAAACCTTTGGTATGGCCTATAAGTCCCCTAGTTACATCTCCAATTTTTCTTTCACAGTATTCCAGCCACACCGATCTTCATTCAGCTCTATGAGACCTCTTCCTTAGCTTTTTATGTTGCTTGGTCAATATCCCCTCCATAGAATTTCCTATCCAAATCCTGACTATACTCAACATGCAAAGTCCATAAGAAATAATTAACGAACTATGCAGCACACTACAAATCCATTCAATTTCTCTTTGGGCCTTTGCTCCATTCAGTGATCCTTTTACTCCCCTAGCTATTCTCTCATCCTTCACATATTCTCAATAAAACCCCTCACATCACCTATCCAGTGGTTCTTAACCCCTTGGCTGCTCATTAGAATCACCTGAGGAGCTTTTAAAACTACTAATGCAAGACCCAATGCCCAGAGATACTGATTTAATTGGTCTAGGCTGCTACTCAAGCAGCAGTACAGGTATACCTTGTTTTAATGTGCTTCACTTTATTGTGCTTCACAGGTATTGCATTTTTTCAAATTGAAGGCAAAATCCGCCACCAGCAAAAAGATTATGACATGCTTTATTGGAATACTCACTTTATTATAGTGATCTGGAACCAAACCTGCAACATATGCCTGTATTTTTCAACTACACAGGTGATTCCAGTCCACTTAGTAGGAGAAACACATTTTTCAAAGGAGATTACATGGGGTAGTCTTCAAGAATAAATTAATCTTCTCAATGAGGTTATGTGTTTACTTTCAGGTACTTTAGGATAAAATTAGTGGCATCCTTATAGATTGAGAAACTGAACTAGAATCAAAACATCCCTAATTTTTTCCCCATTCCTACTATAGTTTTTTGTCCATTCCTCTCTTGCCCTCAGAGTCAGCAGATAAGAATTAAGGAGAAAACAATGTAAGTCTCATGAGTTCCTGAGGAAAGGAAGCCGGAGACATCATGATATAAGTGTTCTAGGGTGGAACTGACCAGTAGTGAGTTGAGGAATGAGGGGAATATTCCCTTGGCACACTTCCTTAAGTCCTAAACCTGAAATCACGAACTGGCAGCTGGAGACCAGGATCCTGTCTAGAGATGTTTGGCCCTCATAGTGCTTTAAAAAAAAAAAGTTGTAACATGAAAAATTGAGACAATACACCTAGATATCCTGATTTCCCACTTTTCTTTAAAAGTGTTTTCAGCTATCTAACCATACTGGGACCACATTCCTACAAGGGCAACAATTATCTGATGCTAAATAGCATTTGTCCTATTCTAAATGGGGCTTGTACTCTACACTTCATTTGTAGCCTGCCATGCCTACTTCACTTGTTTATTATATCTGCCTGATACCTATACAAACTTAAGTTTCTAACCTCTAGCCTAAGCCATGATGCTTTTTTCCTTCTCATGTTCCTTCTCATGTCAAATAAACTAGTCCCAAAATAACATGCCTGATCTCTCTTGTCTACTCCCCATTCTAGTATGGCTTTAGAACATTTACCTGAAGCTTTTTCTTCCATTAGGGTCCAGTGTACATGTTGATATAAGGAAGACTGCTGCAAATGGAAACAGAAGGTAACCCTGTTCCAGAATCACTAAACAGATATTTCATTCTGTTTCAAGGTGATGAGAATGGGCTAAGAAGTGACTTCTCAACTAAAGAGACAGGAAGTCTGACCCCTTAACTCTCCTTGTCCCAGAGGTTATCTAAAGACACTTCTTCTGGGAAGGAAGGAAGGAGATATTATCATTGACCATTGACTATCAGACCTCTAGAATAAATGGCTTATGTCCAAAGCTTTTATTTCCTCACACTGAGCCCTACCACTCTTCTGAACTGCACTCTAAAAAAGGCACCAATGTCCAGATGCAAGGATCTTTTTTCTGAATCTGGTGCTCTCTTTAGCATTTGACATTTCAGAAAACTCCCCACTCTTAAAAGTTCTCTCCTTTTACTTCTTAGTAAGTCACACTATCCTAGTCTTCTTTGTCTTTCTGGCTCCCCCTTACCCCTCCTAGGCTTGGCTTCTCTTACAATTCTTGTCCCATAAATAAATGCATTTCCCTAGATTCTGCTGATTGGACACCTCCTGGATATTCTATAATCACCTTAAATTCTGTTTTTCTCTT
>NW_006443119.1:3392167-3414546 GCF_000325575.1 Pteropus alecto
CCTTCATTCATCCATAAACTGAATATGATAAACATTTGTAGTGAATCAAGGAAAGGAGAACATCTCTATCAAAGTTTCTCTCAGGAGAACTTAACTGAATGTCTAAGTTCTTAGAAAAGAAAATGTCAAGGGAAAAAGGGTGCAGGAAAAGAGCCTGCTTTTGATAGCAGGAAATGTAGTTTGAAAAGGCATAGTTAATATTACAACTTTATATTTAAAAAACAAAAATACCTCTTCAACAACTGCTCTTACAAATAATTTTATTTTTTAAGTAGTTGTTACTTACTTATTGATTCATTCGGTAAACATTTAACTACTCACTGTGAGTCAGCTACTAGGTATAGACATTCCACAAGATAGAAATGATTTCAGACCTCAGGAATCATGAGGAGGACAGACACTAAAATATATATATAATCTAAATAGGTAAACAAATGAATATATACTATACCCTGTGATAAGTGCTATGAAAGAGGCCTTTAGATATAGCATCTTTGAACATAACAAGATTTACCACCTCAAGGTCTTTACTCTTGCTGCTCTCTCTGCGAACTCTTCTCCCAGGTCCTTCTGTGGATAGCTTTTTATATCTACACTAAAATCTCATCTCTTCAAAGAGGCTTGCCCTGATTTTCCTACCTAAATTGCTCCCAGCCTCCCCTACTCCCATCTACCCTGTCCTATTGCCCTTTAGTGTCTTATAGCATGGCTCGCTATTGGAAAATACATTTCTATACAAGTTTCTTGCCTGGCTCCCCCACTGGACTCTAAGTTTAATGAAGGTATGGATTTTGTTCCTTTTATTCACTGTAATTCTAGCACTTGGAATAGTGCCTGATTCAAAACAGATATTCTAAATACTTGATAAACCAATGAAGAAACAATTAGAGAATAATAGGTAAAAATCTATCTAAATAGAATGATCAAGGAAGACTTCTCTGAGGTAGTGACTATTTCAGGATTTTTTATTTTTTTTAAATTACAAATAATAAACTACAACAAAAACTTATTATCTAGTATTGATACACACACACATACACACACACACACACACACAAATTCTCAACCTGGAAATGCCCTCTCTTAGGGAGCCATGTAACTGAATCTCAGGAAGATATGTCAGAGTAGTGTATTAACATTCAACAGCCATTTCATGTTCTTCTATGTGCCTTTGTGGGCTATAAAAGAGAACATTCAATAAGTTGTATCTCTTAAACCTCCATGAAGCTAGGGAAATGCCTTGGTGTTTTTCTTCACCAACTTTTTGTTGCACAGATACAGATTTGAAGGAGTAAAAGAATTAAATTTAATTAGTGTTGACAATTCAGAAATAGAATTCACAGTTCATAAATAGAATTCACAGGAATTGGTGATTTGACTACCCATACTCATTCTCAGCTTCCTTATGAAGAAAAATAGAAGCCATCTGAAGAGTATTTCCACATGCTCCCACTATAACATCTATCCACTTGCCTACATCTATATTCTCTCTATCTTCTCTCCTGTTACTTGGATGAATTTAACTGTTTTAGTCAGGGGACAGTTTCTCTACTTACGCACTTAAACCCATCTCTTCTCCCCTACTTAAGGACATTGCTCTAGCAATTCTTGGCTTTCTCTCTCTGCTTTAACAAATTTCCTCTCTACTGGATCCTTCCCATCAGATTATAAACATGTTATTATTCTATAGAAAACAAACTCTCTTGATCCCACTTATCTCCCTAGATATTGCTCCATTTTCTCCTTTTTACAGAAAAATTTCTATTTTTTTTCTTCCCACTTTCTTGACCCATTGAAACACTCATTCCTCAACTTCCTTGACCTATTAGCAATATTTGATGGTCAATTCCTCCCTCTTTCTTGAAACATTTCTTCGATCATCTCCAAGAACACCACATTCTCCTGATTTTCTTCCCACCTACTAGCCACTACTAGTCTCCTTTACTGGTTCATTCTTATCTCCTTGTCTTTTAACATTAGATCACTTCAAGTCTCAGTTTTTAGAAAATTTATCTTTTTATTTATTCTCATTTCCAGTGATGATCTCTGGACGCCATCTACAAGATGATGACTTCCAAATTTATATCTCTAGTCCCACTTAACCATTAAACTCCATTATTTTATCAGTTGCCTCAAGATTTCTACTTTTGAATGTCTAATAGTCATCTCATATTTAATTGGTACAAAACTGATCTCCTACTCTTCCCCCCAATTTGTTTTTCCCACAGTGTTTCTATCTCAGTAAATTGCAACTACATTCTTCCACTTACTCAGAACAAACATCTTTAAATCCTTCTTATTTCTCAAACCCCTCATCCAGTCTGTCACCATATGCTATTGGTTCTCCCTTTAAAATAGATCCATAATTAGCTACTTCTCTGCTACTACTCTGGTCCAGATCACCATCATCTGTCATCTAAATTACTGCAATAGCTTCCTAATTAGAAAGACCTACTTTCTACCTTGCACTTGTCAATCTATTCTCAACTCAGAGTGATCCTTTTAAAACTTCAGTTAGAACATATCACTTCTCTGATCAAATAGCTCCACTGGCTTTTCATTTCATTCCCAATAGAAGTTAGGGTCATTAAAATGGCCTACAAGGTTTTACACGATTTAACCCTCCTCCCATCCATTACTTCACTGATTTCATTTCCTACTGATTTTCTCCCTCACTCTCTCAGCTATTTATTGAATATGCCAAATATACTCCCACCTCGGAGCCTTTACACTTGCTATTTCTACTCCCTGGAATGATATTCTACCAGATATTTGCATAGCTTATCCTTCACCCCCTTCTGGTCTTTGTTCAAATGTCACTTTCCTAGGTCTGACCAAAAGAATACAGATCTGAGAACCATTTGCATCTGGATGACAGCTAAAGTCATGGTATTGGTAAGGTTACCCAAGGAGTATATACATAGTGAAAAGATAAGATAATTACCTACAGAGCGCTGAGTAACACCACTGAGAAAGAGAATCCCAATAGAAGAAGAAAAAAATCAACAGAGAGTTAGAAAAATCATAAAATCCTATTGTCACAAAATTCAAGGAAAGGGAGAGTTGTAAGAAATAGAAAATTTACAAATAAATTCTGCAGAAAACTTAAGTAATATATAAGTTTGGTGAGTAGGAAGTTATCAGGGACCTTAGCAAGGACAGTTTCATTGACATGGTGAAGTTGAAGTCTCTAAGCAGTGAGTTGAGAAATGATTGGAAGATATGGAAACAAAGAGTAAATTTAGAGATTACTATTTTGAGAAACTTGGTTCTGCAGATAAAGAGAAAAATTAGATGTTAGCCAGGGAGTGAATGCAGGTACATTACAAGAAAGATTTTTGCTTTGGTGGGATTTCTGCCTTTTGGGGTGGGAGTGAGAGCTTGAGTTTGTTTATATACTCAAAGACAGGAGATAAAAGAGGGGGAAGCAAAAGATTCAGTAGAGGGAAAGGATAATTGATATAGCAAAGTCCTGCAAAGAAGATTAATAGCATCCAGCAAATATTTATGGTGGACCTACTACCACATGATGCCAAGGGCTTGGATATAATAATGAAGAAAATAAACATCAAAGAAATTGTAGCTTAATTAATGTAGGTGAGGTTAAGATGACAACAGTAGATTCTAATCTTTGAAGTGAAGGGAAACAAAGAAAAAGGGAAAAGTAATGATTATAGAAAATTGAGGAGCTTCGTGTATGGTGGCCTCAATTTTCTTTACAAGCACAAGACTATAATCTGTTGAGAGTGAAGGAAATATGAGAAGGGGGCTTAGGGAAGATAGTACAGGTTAAAGATTTGCAATAACAATTAAGGGAATAAGAGAAGAAGCTAATAAACCCAAAATAAAAAAGAACTAATAAATGGCTCTGGATACCTAAATGATGTTAAACGCCATTATTTTACAGAGGCTCCATTCTCCACAATTCTATGATTTGTGTTCAATAACACACAGTATTCAAATACAGAATGATTTGTAGAACTAGCAGGTAGTTGGTGGCTTATAGGGCATGTAAAGAGGTAAGATGTAATGCTAGAATCCAGAGATTAACCCATGTTGTTGAATTGAGTTTGTCCATTTCCAACTCTTCTTTCCTTTGCCTACCTTTAATATAGAGACAATAAAATATAAGCACTTAATTTCCAAGCTCTCCTGCAGCTACAGGAAGCCATGTGACACTCTCTGGTCAATGAGATATAAGCCTAAGTCTGCAAATTATACCTCTTTCGTTTCCTCTTTTCCACTTAGACCACAGTCATGAGGCCTAGAGAAGCAGTAGCTACTTAATGACCTGGGGGCAACAAGTAGGAGAACAAAGTCAGGATGGTAAGGATGACAGAGTAGAAATGTAGAAAAAACTTGGGTTTATGGAGATATCATGAAGCTGCTCCAACGGCTCTGGATTGCCTTGTCCCAGACTTCTTATTATGCTGGGCAAATAAATCCTTATTTATGTAAGAGATGGTTTTTGTGTTTTCTTGTTATTTGGAACCAAATGTGTTCATAACCGAAACAGAGGTCCAGGCTATGTAAGTATGTTAGTCACAATGCTTTTGGTTGTAAAAAATAAAAATATTATAAAGTAATATAAGGAGAAAAAAGGTGGGAGAGGATTTATTGGCTCATGTGCCTTGAATGTCTGATAGAACTGGCTTCAGGCCCAGCATTATCCACGGTTTTAATAGTGTCATAAGAACATTATCTCTTTATCTCTCAGCTCTGCTTGTCTCTGTTTGACTTCATTCTCTCCCAAATCTCTCCAGGTATGGCAGAACAATCTCCAGCAGCTCCACTTTTACATATTCCTTAGAGCCCATGACCCCATAGGCTGACCTTGACCTTTCTCTCACAATGTACATATCAATTTCCAAAAGAAAAAAATTTCTGAACAGCCTGGATGAGGAGTCCACACCAATGGTCAGACCATGTGACCAACAGCCCCACCAATACTGTGTGGAATGGATGAAGAACAGTTTCCAAAAGATATAGGTGCTGAGCATACAGAAAAGTTATAGGTCCAGTATGATAGAAAAAAAAACGGAGTCCAGAAAAGAAACAGATAAACTGGGGGAAATGAGTGGGTCATTTTACTAGAGATATTTATGAGGCTTATAATTTGTGTGGAGAAATGACATAGAAGATAAAAGGATAAAAAGATGATGGTATAAAGGTAGAAATAGAAGTTCAATATTTCAGACAAGGAGAGCAGTTCTAGATGATAATTGGCAAGGTCTAGTTTGTGAGTATAGAAGAAGGTGGCAAAAATGAAGATCTGAATCAAGAAGATACTAAATCAAGACTGTCAAGGATATATTTATATTTTTCAGGCATTAAACTAGTAAAACAATCATGGTAACTATATTAGTTATCTATTGCAATATAACAAATTATGTCAAAATTTAATAGCTTGAAACAACAGATATTCGTTACCTCACTAGGTTTCAGAGATTCAAGAATTCGAGAATGGCTTAGTTGGATTGTTCTGGCACAGGGTTTCACATGAGGTCACAATCGAAATGCCAGCCAGAACTATAGCCACCTGAAGACTAAAGGATCTATTTCCAAGTTCATTCACATGGTCATTGGTAGGTCTCAGATCCTCATTGGCTATTGGCCAGAGACAGCAGTTCTTGGTCACTTGGACCTCTCTATAAGCTGCCTGAGTGTCTTCATGACATGGCAGCTGGCTTCCCACAGAGTGAATGATCTGAAAGAGAGAGCAATCAAAGCCCCAGTGCCTTTAAACAGAATTTTGGAAGTGACATGCATCCCTTCTGCCATATTCTATTGGTCACTTGAAACAACCTCAATATGATGTGGGAGAAGACTACAGAGAGGCAAGAATACCAAGAGGTGGGGATCATTGTGGGTCATCTTGGAGGCTAGCTACCTCAATATCTCAGCTGTACATAATTCAAAATTAAAACAATATTAATGTCGAACCAGGTTCTTGGATCTTAATCACACTTAATAATAGGGAATGAAGCCTTGAGGCCTTTCAGGGTGGAGAGACGAAATTGAAAACCCCACACAAAGTTAAAGCCATTTAATGTCTATACTATCTAATGGGTTGGTGGGGCAGGGGATGCAACCATAACTGGGAGACGACAAAGAATCTCACCTTGGCTGAGCTCTGAGTAAAGGAAACAAAGCCTCCTCTGAGAACCTGAGAATTCAAAACATGGATCTCCATCTCATATTGGGTTAAAATTTATACTACCCATATGGGCTTAAAATCCTCAAATCAAGGAGCTGATGCCAAAGTTGGTCTTGATTTCTGATATTCCTCTGTAGTTCACTAATACATGCTAAAACAGGATATTTATACCCAGACCATAAAGGATTCTCATAGGAAAACAGACAATAACAAAAATCTGTAAAACATGAGTTCACATTAAAAAACTCAAAGCACACAAGGAAACAATTCATTATGAGTAAAAGTCAACATGTTTTGAAAAGGAAAACTAGAGCCCTCAAGTACTTAAAATAATAAGTTGACAACATGAACTAGAATATAAAATATTTATGATTAAAAAACAAAGTGAAACAAAAAGCAAAATGTTATAAAATTTAATTTTCAGAAATGAAGCATACAATGCTGAAATTAAAAACTCAATAGATATTCAGCCTTACAAAAGAAAAAAATTCTGTCACATTCTGCAACATAGATTAGTAAAATAAGACAGTCACAAAAGAAAAAATACGGTATGATTCCACTTATAAGAGGTTTCTGGAGTCATCGAAATCATGGAAACAAAAAGTATAATGGTTGTTTCCAGGAGCTGAAGGAGGAGAAAATGGGGAGTTGCTGTTCAATGGGTATAGTTTTGTGAGGGAAAAGTTCTAAAGAGGTGTTACACAGCAATGTGGACATGATTAACATTACTGAACTATATACTTAAAAATGGTTAAGAGAGTAAATTTTATATTATTGTTTCTTACCACAATTTAAAATTTAAACTTTTCTTCAATTTAATAGACATTTCTATTAAGACAGAGTTGGTATATTTTTTATTCTCCCCACTAAGTACAATGAAAAATCTTAAACATTATATGTAAAACAAACCTAAGAACACTCTGAAAGGTGGACAGAAGAAGTCAGACAGGTTAGAGAGCTAAGGACCCAAGGAATGATTCAGTGGTAAGTTTCTTGGGTTTTGTTTTTGCTTCACATATACCAAACTTAGAGCTGAAGAAGTCAGCAACCCAGAAATGTCAGTGAGTATAGACAACTTATAGCTGGAAATCATCAACATATAAGTAATATTTAAAGGTATGCATCTAAAAGAGGTCACCTGGAGAGTGAGGAGTGAGCATAGATTGAAAAGAGGAGAGGCAAAGGCAGACTGCTGTCTCTGGAAGAGGAAGATATAACAAAGGAGGATAACAAGGAGTGGTTAGAGAGATGGGAGAGAAGCCACCTCTTATGTGCCAGACACCCTGCTAATATTGTATACAAATTATATTATTTACTCCTCTCAACAACTCTATGATTTAGGCACTAATATTATATCCATTTTAGAGATGAAGAAATTGAGGCTTAGAAGCTAAATTACTTGCTCAAGTTTCCACAAGAAAAAGAGGTAGAACTAGGACTAAAATCCAAGACTAAAAGCAAATGTCATGCTTTCAATCAGTACACTACAGGAAGAAGTGTGTTTCAAAGTCTAAGATGATGACAGTCCATTTACAAGAGAGTCTGGAGAAAGAGCCCAGGAAACCAGAAACCATTACAGTTAGAGAGCTACAGACTAAGTTAAGTGTAAGATGATAGGGGCTAACCAGGAGAATAAAAACAGAAGAAAGAGCAACATAATTTGATAGTGTGAAGTCAGCTTGGGGAATGAGTTGGAAAATACTCCTGTGTTTCTCCTTTACTCACACATCACTACCACACTCACGACACTTCTGACAACAGATGTGTGTTTCCCACAAGTCAAGCAATTCTCAGACACCAGCTGGGTGTCCTACAATTCAATTCAGTTGACACTATCTACCTGGAGTTAGATTCCACAGGTTAAGGTCTCAGTCTCACAAAACAACCCTCCCTCATTTCAGATGCCAATCATAAGTTTCAGGTTGTCACCTATGCTTCTGACCAATCAGCTATAAACCATGGTTCCCACAACACCCTCCTTGGGTTTAATAATTTGCTAAAATGGCTCACAGAACTCAAAGAAACGCTTACTTACATTTATTGATTTATTATAAAAGGATATGATAAAGGATACAGATGAGCATCCAGTTGGAAGAGATGCATAGGAGGAAGGGGCATGAAGCATTCATGCCCTCAGCTATACCTTCCCAGTACCTCCATGTATTCAGCAACCCAGAAGTTCTCCAAACCTTATACTTTTGGGATTTCTATGGAGATTTCATCACGTAGAAATGATCTATGATTAACTCAGTCTCCAGCCCCTCTATCCTTCCTGGAGGATGGGGGATGGGGCGGGAAGTTCTAAACTAATCATAGCTTGATCTTTCTGGTGACTAGCCCTCATCCTAAAGCTAACCAGGAGCCCACCAACAGTCATTAGAACAAAAGGCACTCCTTTCACCCAGGAAATTCCAAGGGAGTTAGTTGCTTTTTGTCAAGAACTAAGATCAAAGACCAAATATTAGAACAAAAGATGCTCCTAGTGTGCTTAACATTTAGGAAATTACAGGGTTTTAAGAGCTCTGTGCAAGGAACTGGTAGCAGAGACCAATACGTATATATTTTTTGTTGTTATTTCACTGGAGGATTTATGAGTTTAGTCACAAATACGTTGAGAATGAACTTAGAGCAGAACATTAAGTGAAAAAGTATAGCCAGAAACATAATTTAGACTTCTTGTTAATATTTAAACAACTGAAAAATTAGGAAAGTGGTTACAGAATTTTTTTAAAAACTCAAATATTAAAAAAAAAATCTAAGAATAGAATAACCTTATGACTCAGCAATCCCTCTTCTGGGTATTTACCCTCCAAAAAAACTTGAAAACATTTATCTACAGAGATATATGCATCCCAATGTTCATAGCAACATTGTTCACAGTGGCCAAGACATGGAAATAACCGAAGTGTCCATAAATAGATGATTGGATAAAGATGATGTGGTACATACATAAAATGGAATATTACTCAGCAATAAGAAAAGATGAAATACTGCCATTTGCAACAACATGGATGGATCTTGAGATTATGATGCTAAGCGAGGTAAGTCAAATAGAAAAAAGTTGAGAACCATATGATTTCACTTATATGTGGGATATAAAACTAAAAGTAACAAACAAGCATGACAAACAGAGACTCATGGACACAGACAGTGGATTAGTGGTTACAGAAGGAAGGTACATAAGAGTAAAAGGGGTCAAATATTTGGTGGTGGAAGAAAATTTAACTTTGGGTGGGAGCAGTATACATGTGATATATTATTGAATTACAGACTTGAAACATATTTAATTGTATTAACTAATGTTACTCCAATAATTTTAATTTAAAAAATAAAAAAACTCAAACATAGAAATTAGACAATAAATCTGCACTTAACCAGGATCTTTAAGGAACAAAATGATTTGCATTTATGCGTTATTTTTTCAGATAACCGAAGTTTACTCATTCAAGTAACTTCTTCTGGTTGTAAACATTTTATACTGAAATCTGTCTAGAATATTTAATTATCACCTTCCTTCTTAAATAGATGATAGTAACTATTATTTTACCATTTCTTCATTATTCATGTTATAGCTATTACAGTCATGTACCCATTAATGACAATGTTATGTTCTGAAAAAGACATCATTAGGTGATTTCATCATTGTGTGAACATCATAGAGTGAACTTACCCAAACCTAGATGGTATAGCCATCTAGGCTATGTGGTATAGCCTATTGCTCCTAGGCTACAGACATTACTGTATTGATTGCTGTAGGTAATTCTAACACGATGGTATGTATTTTTGTATCTAACCATATCTAAACATAGAAAAGATACAGTAAAAATATGGTATAAGAGATAAAAAATGGTACACCTGTATAGGCACTTACTGTGAACGGAGCCTGAATGACTGGAAGTTGTGCTAGGTGAGTCATTGACAAGTGTTGAGTGAAGTAAAATCCTAAGACATTACTATACACTACTGTAGATATTAGAAACACTGTTCGCTAGTCTATACCAAGCTTATAAAATAACACAAGATCAAAAGAAGCACAAGAGAAAAAGATGCAATCATTTGGAATGTACTTTTCCTGGGAGCCCATTCTCATTCTCTCTCCCCTCCTCTCAAATTTCCAGGGTCCCCAAAGTTAGTGATATGCCAGAAGCTATTCCTATAGATATAAGCCAATGGTTAAAATTTTAGGAATTTTGCAAACCTGTTGTTAAACATAGCCATTATTAAAAACTAAATTATATAAGCTGAGATTTAAATAAATTATACTTTTTAAAATAATAAGTACTCAAAATGCATCATTTCCTGATTATTTTACTACACTTTACTATTTTATGCTCTTGAGATTATTTATATCTATTGTACCTGGATAATGAAATTATTATGTAATGGTACACATCTTTAGGCAAATTCTTCCACTGAAATGGACAAGTGCTACAAATCAGGGGTTTGTGGTTTTGTATTTATTGTTGTTTTTATTAGAGAAGTGGTTGTTAAAAGTTATCAGCACACCATATCCCCTCCCCCCGGGAAAAAACTGAAACACACCTGTTGGTCTATTACCCAGACCAATTTTAATTCTTTACCACAGTAGTTCCCTTTTCAGATCTGGGGGCCTAGATCTGAACAAAGAGACCTACAGATGAGCTTTTTTAAACCACAGAGACTTCCACTGCTCAGATGAATTTTACCACATGCATAAAATTTGCAATTGCTGCTGGGTTTTTTTTTAAATGCATTTACAAATCTTTGACTAACTCTATTTTCTTCAACGACTACTGAACACAAGTATTCAGTACTTAAGATGGCTTAAGAGAAGTCAGAGTGAAAGAAGAGGGCGGAAAAAGTTGTTGTGACTGGAAAAACTGAATCGCCCTCATAGGAGGGAGTTAGGAGGGTCTGAGTTGTTAAGGGAAAAATCCTAAAAACAAAGTTAATGGAAACACTCCTTTCTATGAGAGGGATAATAAAAGTGAGGGGAGTGTCCCACTATGGTTTATGAGTCATTTCCTATTTTAATTCTTCATGTTTGTCCTTGGTTTTTCCACAAATAATTGTTGAGTCTTACCTTTCAAGCCTACTTCCCCTCTTAGGTTGTGATTATTACAGCCTTGGTGCTGGGTGAATACACTGGGGACTCTGAAACACTTTGATGTTGAAAGCTGTTAGAAAAACAAAAATGACTTCTAAATTTGTAAACTTTCCAGTCATTGCGAGCCTATCTGATTAAACATGTAGACATAAGTTCCAGACCTAGCATTGGTCTGAGTGCTTGTTCTCTCTTTCTTTCTTTCTCTCTCTCTCTCCCTCCCTCCCTCTCTCCTTCCTTCTCTCTGTCTCTCTGTCTCTCTCTCTATCTCTCTCTCTGTCTCTCTCTCTGTCTCTCTCTGTCTCTCTCTCTTTCTCTCCCTCTCTCTCTCCCTCTCCTTTCTCTTACTTCTAATCCTACTTTCTGATCTGTTCCCCTTCTGTCTTCTTTTCTTTTTTCTTGAGCATTACTCTCAGTACTTTAAAAGTATCTCGATTAGGGAGAACTATCACATGGAGAGGAAATAAGAGTTTGAGCATAATATTTTGAGGCTCATAACTGAACTACTTAGTCCACCAGAAGCATGAGAAAGAAGAAAAATGGTATTCCTTTGAAAGGGAAACCATAAAAATGAAACTTCTTAGTCTCTTTTACTTTTTTCCAAATAATATCAGAGTAACTACATCTGAGAGTAATAACAGCTCAATTCTGTGTGGCTACTTTCTCCTGGAATATTCATTCAAGTAGCTGGAAGGAGCATGGACTTTGTGGTGGTACAGCTCTGAGAGTAGTCTTGGACCCCTCCTCAATGGCCCTTTGACCTGTAAGCTGCTCAACCTCTCTAAGCCCTTTTCCTCAAGGCCCATCCTAAGGCAGGCCTTGAGGGCATGCCTACTGACTGTTAAAGGCCAGTATTATCCTGATTGGTCACAGACTATGCTGTACCAATTGCCAAATATTTTTAATCAAGCCTAATTAGATTAAATAGTGTAAGGAACCTATCACAGAGCCTGCCTAGAACATAATAGATATTCAATAAATTTTAGTTCTGTCGATTCTTTTCCTACCCACCCACCACTAAATGTCATCACCAATATCATTCTGTTGGGAAGCAATAAAAAAAAATATTATTATGTTCCACAGCTTAGACAAGGGAAAATTTAGACACAGATGTGAATGGACTAAGAATACAAAAATGAGTCAGAAGCACCAGCACTTGAGCAAGGCTCCTGATTTAGAGCTTTAACAATAAGACCCCAGGCCTCCCTGGAAATCATTTTTAAAGTGGAAAGAGCATAAGCTCTGGAGTCAGAAAGATCTGGGCTCAGATTCTATCCCTGCCACTTACTATCTATATGATCTTGAACAAGTCACACAACATTTCTAAACCTCAGTTTCCCCTCTGTAAAATGGGACCAATATACCTAAACATTTAAATGGGGTAATGTATGTATAAAAGGAGCTTTAAAAGGTGTTCTTTCTGTGGATGAAAAAGAATCCACATACTAAACCTGACGAGCTCAGGGAAGGCCAGCATGGTGGGCCCTACAAACTCAGAGATCAAAAGTAATCACATAGGATGGTCTAAACATAAAACTTTCTAACTAAAAGCAGGTCATAGCAGGTAGTCACATCCTGGTCCTGTAGCTTATTTAACAAAAGTCAATTTTTACTTAAGTGAGTCTGTCTATTGTCTTTTTGCATTAAAGATAACATACCCTGGGAATGTCAGAGTAATCCCTTTTTTTCCAGACTTCTTGGGGCACATCCCACTATACTAGAACATGAGACCACAGAACTTCTCATGGTTATCTTGCTCCCTTCATACCATCTCTATGTGCTGTAAATGTTAATTATTCACTGTACCCACCAATATAAAAGAAGTACATATCTTTCCATTATACTTTTTATCCAATCCCAGAGATTTCCCCACTTTCCTCTCTCCTGCCCGCTTAATCTACTACCAGTGATTTCATGTAAGCCTCCTTACATCACCTCCTTTGATTCTAATGTATAAAATAAACTGTGAAACTGTCATTCTTTGGAGAATTTTCTTAATCTGTTGAGATTTTGCTTCCCGGCATTGTCATCAGTTTGACTCAGATAAACTCATTAAAATTCTCTACAGGTTTTCTTACATCAACATTTCTTTTTTAGTTTGGACTAAGTCTCCAAAAACAAAAAATAAAACAATGGCTGCTAAGCTCTCCCCACATTACAAAGCTTGCCCATTTTTTCAGGAATTTACAAATGAGATAACCAAAAGCTGGCTTTGCATCCCTTGGCACATCACCTATATCAGGAGTTGAAGGAAAGGGTAAGTACAGAATTTTTCTGAAAATCATTGTGGGAATGCTGTGTTATACACAGCACAGAAGAGGGGGACTTCTCCCTCAGCTCAAGCCAATTGAATGGGATCCAATAGAACCTAAGTATCAGATTACTCAGAGTGACATGGGTCCTCCAGAGTTTGAGGTATATAAGAATTGTGAAGAGAAACTGTGAATAGATGGACCTGAGTCCACAGAGTAGAGAAATAAAGAAGACTGACCATCCACAGATGGAAGGACAGACATGCAAGGCTTTTTCCCAAGCAAATATTAAAGAGAAAACCATAGGCACAAAATGGTGTCACTCATGCTAACAGTTCATGATACCAAACCTACATTTAATGCCTGATCTTATTGTGGTTTTAACCTCTCCCAGAAACATAATCTTAATCAACCAGTATGGAATTTTTTGGTCAACATCAATGAGGTAATCTGTCATGTGGGCCCTATTCACCCTTCATAGAAAGAAGAGGCAATCTGCATAATAAATATCCTTCCCACTTTCTTCCCTCAAAGAAAAGATGCCTGGGGCCCCAAAATAACCCTTTCTTTTCTTTTGTCAACAGTTCCCTTGCCCCACCCTTTTCCCTATAAAAATCTTCCATTTTATACAACTCCTCAGAGAGTCCTTCTGGTTGCTAAAAGGGATGCTGTCCAATTCTTGAACTGCTTAATAAAACCAATTAGCTCTCCAAATTTACTTGGTCAAATTTTGTTACTTAACACCAGACATAGGCTTTCCAACATGGTGTTGACTTGGAGCCAGAGTGAAAACTCATTACTCCATTGAGGTCTCCATGACAGACTATGAGAAGCTCAGTCCCGAAAGTTAAAGTTAAAACCAGCCAGTTGGATAAGAAGCATCCCCACATCGCAGGAACTATAGCTAAAAATTCTGAATTGTTTGGCATACAAAAGGAATCTTCGAAGATTACAATACCCCATGGGAAAAATAGCCAATAATTGTTAACCTTCCTCACTCCAGGTCACAGGGACACGTAAGATGGGCTCAGTCCACCATTCTACATTCTTTGGCAATCTAGTGCCCTCTTTCATGCATTGTTCTCATGCTCTCTCTCTTCTCCTTCTGGTACCTCTATGGCATTAATGTTGTTATGCTTGACATTGTCCCAGAGGCTTCTTAAACTCTCTTCTTTTTTTTTATTCTTTTTTCTTGTTGCTATTCTGATTGGGTATCCTCTGCTACCCCTATGTTGCTGATTTGATCCTTCATTTCATCCACTCTATTGATTCCCTCTAATGTACTCTTCATCTCAGATATTATATTCTTCATTTCTGGCTGGCTCCCTGTTATGTTTTCCATCTCCATTTTTATGTTTTTTATCTCTTTGTTAAAGTTCCCATTGAGTTCATCTACTCTTCCCCTAAGTTCCTTGAACATCCTTATGACCAGTGTTTTGAACTCTGCATCTGATATATTGCTTATCTCCATTTTGGTGAACTCTTTTTCTGGAGCTTTGTTCTGTTCTTTCAAATGAGATGTGTTTCTTTGTCTCCACATTTTGGCTGCCTCCCTATAATATTATGGCTGTTTCGATATGTTAGGTAGGGCTCTTATGTCTCCTGGTCTTAGTACAGTGGATTTATGTAGTAGGTGTGATATGGGGCCCCTTTGCACAGAGCTGGGAGGGGTCCAGTTGCAGGCCTAGTTTAGTCGCAGCCTGTACACCTCCAAGGCCACCTGGTAAGAGTCACCAAGCAATCGATGTATAGCTGCCACCTGTGCTCGGCTTATAGATGACTCAAGGGGACAAGTCAGAAAACGAGGCTAGCTGCCACTGGTGTGGATCTTGGGGCTCCACAGCAAGAGGTACAGGGCACACTGAGGCCAGATACTGCTTCTTTGGGTTTTGTGAGTCTTAGAGAGATTCTATGAAAGTTCATAGCAAGAGCCAAGACAGCCTGTTTGTATGGAATAAATCACTGGAAGCTGCTTGGGTGGGCCCATGAGTTGGGAGAGGTAGAGTCTCAGGGAATCCCCTGGGCTGAGCAACCTGTGTTATCCAGGTTGATGGTGCCTGCATTTGCAGGCTGGGAGGGGCTCAACAAAGGAACAATGGATTCTGCCTGCTGTCTATCCAGGGGCTAGCCACTTCTC
This sequence comes from Pteropus alecto, assembly GCF_000325575.1. NCBI lineage: Eukaryota > Metazoa > Chordata > Mammalia > Chiroptera > Pteropodidae > Pteropus > Pteropus alecto. The sequence continues at coordinate 3,407,797 of NW_006443119.1, forward strand.
CAGCCCTTGCCCTGAAGTCTGACAGCTCAGCATCTCCCTGTATGACCCTGGTGCTCCTCGAGCAGTTGCCCCAGCACTGGAGCTCAAAGTGAGTGAGTCTGTCAGTGAGTAAGACCAGTAATGGGCCCTTTAGAAGGAAGGTCTTCACTTCCTGCAGCCCTCTCTCTTACTCAGTGGCAACGTCTGCTGGTTTTCACAGCCAGAGGTCACAGGGACTTCTCTTCCTGGCACTGGAACCGTGGGCTGGGGAGCTCAGTGTGTGGTGGGTATCCCTCACTCCTCATGTGGGAAGGGGCCTCTGCTGCCAAGATAGCCCCCAACCCCAATTCTCAATCTCCACACACAGTTGTGGGACCAGGCCATTTTGCATCTCCTCCCCTCCTACCATTTTGAGGTAACCTGTTATTTGAGGTGGCCTAGTTATAAGGCTTCTGTTCAGCCAGACCTCTGGTGAATCCATGAACTGGTTACTCTGTAGTTTTCTTATAATTTTTGTGTGGTCACGGGAGGAGGCATATAGAGCTTCTACATTCTATGTCATCTTTAATCCTCCTTCCTAACAAGTAGTAAGTCAAAAATTGTTTGTTTTCTTTTTTTCTCAAGCTCGTTTTTCTATTTGTGTTGGCAGTTGCATTTGATTCTGGCTGGAAGCTTATATCTGGCAGGTTATTTTCATAAGCCTCAGATTCCTTATCTGGCCAATGGCAAAAAGCTCTTGGGGAAACCCACAGAAGCTTGGGCAGTTGGGGGCTGTCACTGCAGTCCAAGCACCCAATCCAGACATTTCTTAAGAAATTTTTGGATAATCAGTCAGGTAAATTATTTAAGTTTTATAATTTTAAAGTTAAAGAGTCTGTCTATGGCCATGTCACCCTGAACATGCCCTGTCTCATCTGATCTTGGAAGCTAAGCAGGGTCAGGCCTGGTTAGTACTTGGATGGGAGACCACCTAGGAAGACCGGGTGCTGTAGGCATAAAAAAAAAAAAAAGTTAAAGAGTCTATAAAAATGAGCTAACCCAACCCCTTTAATAAGCTTAGAGAAATTAAGTGGCTTGTCCGGTACTCAAAAGGCGTTATTAGTAGTGTCAGGGCTCCTGATTCTTTGTCCAGGGCCTCAGGTCACCAGACAAAAGAACAAGGCTTTATGACCTGACAATTGTCATAATATAAGTTGGTTTAGGTTTACAAAATCAATGTTCAGAAGGAATTACTGAACTTCAGTCCCTCAGCTACAAATGACGTAAAACAGATGATCAGTTCTCAAACAAGTTTAGATCTGGAACCCCTTATTTAAATGAAATTCTATACTTCGAATAAAAATAAAATAATAATAAATAAGTATATTAGTTTAGATCCACCAAGAAACAAGATGCCAAAGACTTATGGGGGAGATGCCTATGAGGGAAAAAGGAGAAGAAGCTGGAGAAGTGAGAAAACTTTCCATAATGTACATATGTGACTCATAGGAAAAAAGAGAGGAAAGAGAGAAATGGATTTGTAGAATCTCAGAAATTTGTGCAGTTCTAATAAACTTTCTGCTAGGCTAATGAATCTTCAAGCCAAAGTCACCCATCAGAGGAATCTGCATCTCTCAGGAAAGCTCTGCATTAGTATTCATACCACATTCAATTGTTGACTAAGAAAAGTTCATAAAAAGTGGTTTCAGTACAAACCCAATGATGAATTCAGAGCATACTGATGGAAACATCAATCTATCAGACTTCCTGCAACAAAAAATCTGAGTGGCATACTTTTGTGGCTACTACAATAAAAAAAAAATTTCATCAGACGTTACATTTGATTTTTCCCATTTCTTCCACTTCTCTCCTTATTGCACTCATGTGAAAAGATATGGAAGATACAGAGACTTCTGGTCAACATGGTGGAATAGGGAAATGGTGTGCTCACTGCCTCCCATGACATCAAAATTACAACTAAATTATATAACGACCACCCTTGAGAACCACCTGAAGACTAGCTGAACAGAACTCCTATAATAAAAAAATATAAAGAAGCAGCCACGTTGAGACTGGAAGGAGGGGCAGAAACAATACACAAGCTGGTCCCACACCCATGTGTGGTAATTAAGAATCAGGAAGGGTATCTCAGCTGTGAACGACTTCACTGAGGAGTAAAAAGTTCTAGCCCAACACTGTCTCCCCATCCCAAAGCACCAGTGTTGCAAAGAGGAGTCCCCATAACAAATAGCTATGAAAATCAGCAGAGACTCACTCTGGGTGAAATGGAGGGCTGCTGTGAACCAGGTGTCCTCTTAGAGGGCCCACGTACAGACTTAGTCACTAACAAACACTTGCCCTAAGATCCAGAGAAGGGGAGGCAGTGCAAAAAACACTGAGGACATATGAGAAGGAACTGAATTGTCTTAATTAAGAGTGAGGGCTAAAGGGGAAGCTCTCTCTGAGACTAAAGTGCTGACAGGTGCCATTGTTCCTTTGTTGAATGCCCTCCAAACCAGCCTACAAGTGCGGGCAAGTGCCAAGTCTGAGTCTCCATCATCTGGCTAATGCCACTGTCACCCCACCCTGGTAATTTTTTGAGACCCCACACTACCCAATTTATATGCCTGACCCAAACCTATTTTGGAGGTTAATCCACACAAGCAACCAACCTGAGCCCATGCTGTGAATTTTCTTAAAATCTCTCAAAGATCCACAAACCCCAAACAAGTAGTGGCTGGCCTTGGTGTGTCATGCACTTCTTGCTAAGTGGCCCCAAGCCCAGCACTAGTGGCAGCCAGCCTTAGTTCACAGCAGAACCACTCTCAGGCACCTCCATCTCAACACAGGTAACTACCAATGATAGATTACTTTGTAGCTCCTACCACATTGCCCTGGGCAGCAGCTGACCTTGTCCTGCACAGGAGCCCCTCCCAAGAGGTCCCAGGACCAACTTATCTGGTGACCAGCTTCAGAACACACCACAGCACCACCCAATTAGCACCACAAATACACACCCAAAGGGTGAACTTGGCAGCCACCAGAGCCCCACTAAAGTAAATCCTGTTCCATGGGGTCAAGCCCTATAAAAAGCTTGTCTGCTATAGTCATGGACAGTCCTCACAGCCAGTCAACCTAAGGGTCAATCCCACCCACTGACATACCAATAGTCATCAAGGCTCAACTCCAACAGGAGAACACACACAAACTACACAAGGGACACCCGTGGATCACCCAGGTCAGGTGAAAAGGGAGATGATGCCACTGGGCCCCACAGGACACCTACTACACATGGCCAATTCATTAATACTGGGAGATGCAGCAGACTACCTAACATGTAGAAACAAACACAAGGAGGCAACCAAAATGGAGACCAAAAAAAAAATGTTCCAAATAAAAGAATAGGAAAAAACTCCAGAAAAAGAACTAAACAAAATGAAGACAAGCAACCTACCAGATGCAGAATTCAAAACACTAGTTATAAGAATGTTCGGTGAACTTAGGGAAAGGATAGGTGATCTCAGTGAAAACTTCAACAAAGAGATAGGAAATACGAGTATAAGATAGGAAACAAAAAAAAAGTCTGAAATGAAAAACACAATAACTAAGATGAAGAATGTATTGGATGGATTCAACAGCAGATTAAATGAAGCAGAGAGTTGAATCAGAAGTTTGGAAGAAAAGGCAGTGGAAAACACCTAATCAGACAGCAAAAAACAAACAAACAAACAAAAAATCTAAAAAAATTAGGATAGTTTAAGAAATCTCTGGGATAGTATCAAGCATGACAACACTCACATTATAGGGGTACCAAAAAGAGGAGAGAGTGCAAGTAATTGAAAACCTATTTGAAGAAATAATAACTGAAAACTTCCATAACCTGGTCAAGAAAATAAACATATAAGTCCAGGAAGTGCGGAGTCTCAAATAGGATGAACCCAAAACAGTTCATTCCAAGACACATCATAAATAAAATGTCAAAGTTTAAAGACAAAGAAAAAAGAATGGTGTGGATGATAGAGGCTCTGTTCATCCCTATTGCAACCACATCAAAGTTGGAACAGAAACACAGAACAAACAGTGAGCGAAGTCACCTGGAATCTAGGTGAACAGAATCGCTACAACTAGGGAGAGAAATAATTAATCGATCTGCAATAGTAGAGGGTAGGAGGGGGCAAAGACACGAGGCTGCCCAGTGCTGAGTGGCTGAGTGGGACAGAGGATGTGACAGGGGCAGCTGGCAGCTTCAGACACCTCTTAAAGGGACTGTGTCTGCAACTGGACTTTCATAGTAATGAACTTCCTCACTCTAAGCAACAGCACCAGGTCAACTGTTTGTGGGGCACCAGGGACTTACAGGGGGACTCTGAGATGTTAGAGTGAGGGCTGGAGGCAAGGCTTTCTCCAGGGCAGAAGTGCCAGTGGTATTCATTGTTCCTCTGTTGAGTCCTTTCCCTGCCCCAGTTTGTGGACCCAACACCTCCATAGCTGAGACATCATCAAACTAGATAACAGAGGTTGCTCTGCCCAGAGGATTCCCTAAAACTCTGCCTCCCACAACTCACAACCTCACCCAAGAAACATTCAGTTGTATCTTCAGTGAATCCTGTGCTTCTTTCTGAGCCACCCCAAGACCCATACTAGTGGCAGTTGACCTCGGTTTCTGGTGTGGCCTCTTGAGGCAATTATAAGCACAGCATCTGTGGATTGCTTGCTGAATCTTAACAGGTAGCCCTGGAGGGGCACAGACTGGGACTAAACTTGGCCTGTAACTGAATCCCTCTCAGGACTGTGCCACTGGATACCTGCTACACAAAGCTGTGTTAATAAGACCAGGAAACTTAGGAGCTTTGCTTAGTACCTCAAAACAGACATGGAAAGACAGCCAAAATGGGAAGACAAAGAATCAGATACCATATGAGAGAACAGAACAGAGATCCAAGAATAAATGAATCAAGCAACCTAACAGATGCAGAGCTCAAAACATTGGTTATAAATATGTTCAATGAACTTAGGGGAAGTGTAGATGAATTCAGTGAGAACTTTAATAAAGAGATAAAAAACACAAAATGGAAATGGAAATTATAAAAGGGAACCAGTCAGAAATGAAGAACACTTTATCTGAGATGAAGACTATATTAGAAACAATCAACAGGGTGCATAAAAAGGATCAAACCACCAAAATATAGGGTGGGGAAGCTAAGGACACTCAATCAGAATGCCAAGAGAAAAGAAGCCAAGAATATAATAATAACTTAATGAGCCTATGAAACACTATTAAATGTAAAAATGTCCGTGTCATAGGGGTACTGGAAGGAAAACAAGAAGTTCAAGAGCCCTTTGAAGAAATAATGGTGGAAAACTTTCCTAATCTCATGAAGGAAATAGACATACAACACCAGGAAGCTCAGAGAGTCCCAAGAAAGAGGACCCCAAAGAGGCTCACAGTAAGACACATCATAATTAAAATACCAAAGGTTACATACAAAGAGAGAATCTTAAAAGTAACAAGAGAAAAGCTGTTAGTTACCTACAAGGGAGCACTAATAAGACTGGCAGCTGATGTCTCAAAAGAAACTTTACAGAACAGAAGAGCTTGGCACAATATATTCAACATGATGAAGACCCAGGTTCTACCTGGGTTCTACCCAAGAATACCTTATCCAGCAAAGCTATCATTTAGAGTCATAGGACAAAGAGCTTACCAGACAAAAATAAGCTAAAGGAATTCATCAACACTGAGCCAGTATTATAGGAAATGTTGGAGGCACTTCTTTAAGAAGAAAGAACACATATCAAAAACAGGATTAGTGAGTTTGGAGAAACATGGTGGAGTGAGAGACGTCCCCAGATCTCTCCCCTTGAAACAACAATAAACTGAACATCTAAAACTCAACAAAAAACACCCAAACTGATCACCAGAAAATCTGAGTGTGGGATCTGCGCATAAGAACTACAACAATTCAGAACCCCAGGTGTCAGGTGGTGGATTGGGAGAAATAAAGAAGCTGCCTCTTGCAGCTGCCAGAGCTCCCTGTAGGAGTAGGGGGAAGGGAGAAGCTGCGGTGACTTCCCCAAACAACCCTGTCTGGGAATGCTGTGAGCTCCACGTGGACTGCAGCAGGGCCCAGTCAGCAGGGCAAAAAGCAGAGAAGTGGGACGGCAGAGAAACAACAGTTGATTTTTACCAGCTGCAGTTGCAAAACTAAGGCTGAGCCACAGTCCCCAACTCCCAACAGAGAGGGCCCCTCTCCCCATACCCTCCAAGACTGATCACCATGGAGCGAAAGGGAATCTGAGCAAACGCTACCAAAACTGTCACTAACACTGACAGGGACTGAGATTGAGGGTAGCAAGTGTGGTTAAATATCTATAAGAAAATAAAAAGGCATTATTAACACTTTATATAAAGCAGAGATCCAACAGGCCTAGACATTGCCTAATGGAAATGAAAAAGAAAAGTGCCTTCCTTGCAACAGGCTAAAGAGAGACATTTATATAATAAATCTTCTTTCTGGAAAAGAAGCAGAATACATTTCCATTAATGCTCAAGTGGAGAAATAGTCCATTAAACACCATGAAAATCAAGATGACGAGGCATCTCAGAAAGAAAGAGAAAAAATTTCCAGAAAAATAAGCTTACAGACATAGAAATATGCGACTTAAATGACAGAGAATTCAGGATGGTACTTCTAAAAAACTCAATGAAATCCAACACAATTCAAATCAATAATTTCAGGAATTGAAAAAACAACTAGATGAGCAGAGCAAGAAGATTGAAACCCTCAAAAA
>NW_006443119.1:3419003-3425035 GCF_000325575.1 Pteropus alecto
GACATGGATGGACCTCAAGATAATCATGCTAAGCGAAATAAGCCAGACAGAAAAAGTTGAAAATCACATGATATCACTTATAAGTGGAATATAAACCTAAAAGCAACAAATGAACAGGACAAACAAACAGAGACACATGAACATGGACTGTAGACTAGTGGTTACCAGAGGACTATAGACTAGTGGTTACTAGTGGGGTGGGGGAGAAGGAGGAGTTAGACAGGGTAAAGGGGGTCAAATATATGTAGCTGAAGGAAACTGGACTTTGGGTGATAAACACAATAGAATATACAAATGTCAAATTTTAATGTACACCCGAAAATTATATAAATGTATTAACTAATGTTACCCCAATAAACTTACTTAAAAATTAAATTAATAAATAAATATAAATCTGCCAAACACCTTGGGGGGGGAGGGTGGGAAGGAATAAGGCAGAATAAGTAAAAACTTACTTTACAATCCAGAGCATAAAATTTATAGTGTGGTGAATCATTTTTAATAAATTTGGAGAATTAAAAAAGAAAAAGAATTAAGTTCTCCAGCCAAAAGATAGGGTGGCTGAATAAATAAGAAAATAAGACCCCTACATATGTTGCCTATAAGAGACTCACTCAGATTAAAAGACACACACAGACTAAAAGTAAGGGGATGGAAAAAGATATTGCCTTGATGGTCCTAGAGGGTATTGTGCCAAATGAAATTAGTCAAATAGAGAAAGACAAATTTCACATGACTTCATATGCATGTGGAATCTAAAGAACAAAACAAACAACAACAACAAAACAAATTTAAACTCATAGATACAGAGAATATTTTGAGGGTTTCTAAGTCGGAGGGACGTTGGAGAGGAGAGTGAAAAAGGCAAAGAGATTAAGAAGTATAAATGAATAGTTACAAAATAAACTTGGAGATATAAAGTTTAGCATAAGGAAAATATTTAATACTGTTTTAATAAATATGTAGGGAGGGAAAGCGTGCTAGATTTAGTGTGGGGATCACTTTGTGAGTTATATAGATCTCTAATCACTATACTGTACAACTGAAACAATATATTATTATATGCCAACTATTAAAAAAAAGTGACAATAAACAAGGGAAATTTTAAAAAGATGAAGAGAAAATCTTAAAAGCAGCAAGAGAAAAGCAGTTATTTACCTACAAGGGAGCTCCCATAAGACTGTCATCTAGTTTCTCATTGGAAATTTTGCAGTCCAGAAGGGATTAGCGTGAAATATTCAAAGTGATGAAAAGCAAGGACCTACAAACAAGATTACTCTACCCATAAAGGCTATCATTTTGAATTGAAAGACAGATAAAGAGCTTTGCAGACAAGAAAAAGTTGAAGGAGTTCATCACCACCACACTAGTATTACAAGAAATGTTAAAGAAACTTCACTAAAAAGAATTAAAAATGTGAATAAGAAAATATCACAAAGAAAACAATTCTCACTGACAAAGGCAAACACATAATCAAAGCAGTGGATCAAATGACACTAAAGCTGGTATAAAGGTTAAAAGGCAAAAGTAGGAAGATCATGTGTACTTATAACAGTAAATTAAGGGATACACACATACACACAAAAAGAAGTAAAAAATAATGACAAAAATGTAAACGTAAAAAGATAAGTAAAATGGTAGTGATTTTAGAACGTGTTTGAACTTAAGTGACCATCAACTTAAAATAGACTGCTATATAAAGTTTGGTATGTATGAAGCACATGGTAATCATGTACCAAAAATCTACAAGAGATACAAAGATTAAAGAGAAAGGAACCCAAACACAACACCACAGAAAGCCATCAACATACAAGAGAAAAAAGCAAGAGAATAAGAAAGGAACACAAAACTAAAAAAAAAAAAAAAAAAAAATCAGAAAAGAATAAAATGGCAATAACTACTTACTTGTCAGTAATTACTTTAAATGTAAATAAATTAAATTCTCTAACTAAAAAATTATTTACAAAAATAAAAGAAAAAGTTTTTTTCTCTGGGAAGTACTCTGTAAGAAGAAATGTCAGCTTTTACAAAATGTTTCTTTCCGCTTTTGACACTCTGTGTAAGGGTCCATCTTCTTCTGATTAGAGATGGAGTGGAATGGCTTGAAGATGCTGTAATACCCAGGCACGGAAGTTGCAGCAAAACTGAGGCTATATTGGCCGGACAGACCTTGTCTCCCTGAGATCCTGCTCACCCAAGCCACAAAGTGCCCGCAGCACATTGACAAGCAGCCTCTTGTGCCCTGCTTAGCTCTGGGGTTGTGTGGTCAGTGCAGGCAACAGACCTTGGCTAGCGCAGTAAGCGCATTTCAAGGAAAACAGTTGTGGAGAGACCACTGCTGCCTGTACTAGCTGCAATATCTCTTAAGGGAATTGCAGGGGTCTGTATTGGCCTGACAGCCCTTGACTCCCTGAACTCCTGCCCCATCCAATACACAAAGCGCCCGCTGCACTCTGATAGGCAGTGGTCCCTGCCCTGAGTGGGCAGCAGCTGACCTTGCTATGAGTGGAAACTTTACAAAGAGCCACAGAAACAGCATTGGCACGTAAACTAATACTGAAGTGGCAGAGGGAAATTTATTCAATAGACCCAGGAGACTCCCAGGGCCCCTGCACCACGCAACATGCACATCACCCATAGGCTCATCCAGTTTCAGAGACTTACAGGCAGCTGACAAGCAGTGTCAGGCCTTCAGGAGCACTGGTCCTTCTGCTAAACTTCCCTAGGTCAGGGATGGGTGATAACTGACCACTGCCTACAGTGTTGTCTCTCCTTACCTATAGATCCAGCACAGGCAACAACCATCTGCAGTTTGCTTTGTAGTTCTCATCGGGTAGCCCTAAGCAATCAAAAGCAGTGGCAGACCCTGACCAACAGGGGAGCCCCACCCAAGGGGCCATAAAACCAACACATCTAGGGCAAATCCCACTCAGTGGAGTCAGCCCCCACACAACAACTCTTCCCCTGTGGATGCAGCCACATCCCACAATTAGTCAGCCTAAGTGTCAATTTCATCCACTGATGTACTAACAACAATAAAATCTTGGCGACAACAGAAGATCACACACAACCCACACAAAGATCACGTCCAGAGCCCCCAGCATAGAGAATCAGGGAGAGTGCTCCACTGGGCCACACAGGACACCTTCCATATTAGGCCATCTGGCCAAGTTTAAGAGATGAAATAAATATTCCTGACACATAGAAACAAACACAGAGAGGCTAATGAGAAAAGAAAGAAAGATGTCACAAGTGAAACAACAGGAGGAAACTCCAGAAAATAAGCTAAATGAAATGGAGGCAAGCAATCTACCAGAGACAGAGTTCAAAATAATGGTTATAAGGATGTTCAACAAACTTACGGGAAGAACGGATGAGCACAATGAGAACCTCAACAGCATAAAAAAGGACGTAGAAACCATAAAAAAGAACCAGACAGAAATGAAGAATACAATAACTGAAATGAAGAATACTCTAGAAGGACTCAACAGTAGATTGGATGAAGCAGAAGATAAAATCAGCGAATTGGAAGACAAGGTAGCAGAATACACCCAATCAGAATAACAAAAAGAAAAAAGAATTTTAAAAAATGAGGATAATTTAAGAGACTTCTGGGACAACATGAAGAGTAAAAATATCCGGACCATAGGAGTACCTGAAGAGAAAGAGAGAGAACAAGGGAATGGAAATCGATTTGAAGAAATAATAACAGAAAACTTCCCTAAGACGGCAAAGGAATTAGACATACAAGTTCAGGAAGCACAAAGAGTCCCCAAAAAGGGGAATTCAAACAGACCTACACCAAGACCCATCATAATTAAAATGTCAAAGATCAAAGACAAAAAGAGAGAATTTTAAAAGCAGTAAGAGAAAGACAGCTAGTTACTTACAAGGGTACCCTCATAAGAATGTCTACTGACTTTTCAATGGAAACTTTGAAGGCCAGAAGAGAATGGCAAGAAATATTCAAAGTTATGAAAAAAAGAATCTACAACCACGAATACTCTACCCAGCAAGGCTTTCAAAACAGGAAAAAGCTTAAGGAATTCATTACCAACAAGCTAGCATTGCAAGAAATGTTAAAGTGTCTTCTGTAAAAAGAGAAGGGATAAAAAAGAAAATAGAAATAACAAATATGAATAATAAAATGGCAGTAACAACATACCTATAGGTAATCACTTTAAATATAAATGGATTAAATGCTTCAATCAAAAGACATAGGGTAACTGAATGGATAAGAAAACAAGACCCATGCATATGCTGTCCACAAGAGACCCAGTTCAGATCCTTTGCAAGGAAAAACAAATTGACAGATCCATCCAGGAAAAGAGAGAGAGGACTCAAATAAATAAAATCAGAAATGAAAGAGAAGAAATAACCACAGACTCCACAAAAGTACAAGGAATCATAAGAAAATACTATCAGCAATTATTTGCTAACAAATAGGACAATCTGGAATAAATGGACACATTTCTAGAAACATACAATCTCCTAAGACTGAGAAAAAGAAATCTGAATCGACTGATTACCACCAATGAAATAGAATCAGTAATCAAAAACTTCCCCCAAAACAAAGTCCTGGGCCAGATGGCTTCATAGGCAAATTTTATCAAACATTCAAAGAAGAATTAATACCTTATCTTCTCAGACTATTCCGAAAAATTCAAGAAGAGGGAAGGCTCCCTAACTCCCTGTATGAGGCCACCATTACTTTGATTCCAAAACCAGGCAAAGACATTACAAAAAACAAAAAAAAAAAATATAGGCCAATATCTCTTATAAACATTGATGCAAAAATCCTCAATAAAATATTAGCAAACCAAATTCAGCAATACATTAAAAATATCATACACTGTGACTGAACTGGATTTATTCCTGGGATACAAGGTTGGTATAATATCCACAAATCAATTAATGTGATACATCACATTAACAAATTGAAAGATAAAAACCATATAATCATATCAATAGATGTGGAAAAAGTGTTCAACAAAATCCAGCATCCATTTATGATAAAAATTCTCAGCAAAGTGGGAATAGAGGGATCATAGCTCAACATAATAATGGCTATATATGACAAAACTACAGCTAACATCATACTGAATGGGGAAAGCCTAAAAACGTTTTCCTTAAGATCAGGAACAAGACAAAGATGCCCACTTTCACCATTCCTCTTCAATATTGTATTGGAAGTCTTAGCCACAGCAATAAGACAAGAAAGAGAAACAAAAGGTATCTGAATAGGAAAGAAAGAAGTAAAACTATTGTTATTTGCCGATGACATGATACTATATAGAGAGAACTCTAAAGATTCCACCAAAAAAAACCTGTTAGAACTGATCAATGAATTCAGTAAAGTAGCAGGTTACAAAATAAATATTCAGAAGTCAGTGGCATTTTTATACACCAATGATGAACTTTCAGAAAGAGAAAGTTAGAAAAGAATCCCATTTACAATTGTGTCAAAAACTATAAAATACCTGGGAATCAAATTAACCAAGAAGGTTAAAAACCTGTTTTCAGAAAATTATAAGTCATTGAAAAAAAATTGAAGAAGATACAAATATATGGAAACATATACCCTGTTCGTGGGTAGGAAGAATCAACATCGTTAAAATGGCCATACTACCCAAAGCAATCTATAGATTCAATGCAATCCCTATCAAAATATCAATGGCATTTTTCAGAGAGCAAGAACAAATAATTCTAAAATTTATATGGAACCATAAAAGATCCCAAATAGCCACAGCAAACTTGAGAAAGAAGATCAAGTTGGAGGTATCATACTTTCTGAAAGCAAACTATACTACAAGGCTACAGTAATCAAAACAGCACGGTTCTGGCATAAAAACAGATATATTGATCAATGGAACAGAATAGAGAGCCCAGAAATAAATCTACACCTATACTCTCATTTAATATGTGACAAAGGAGGCAATAATATATAATGAGGTAAAGACAGTCTCTTCAATAAATGGTGCTGGGAAAATTGGACAGATACATGCAAAAAAAAAAAAAAGAAACTGAACTAA
>NW_006443119.1:3426243-3448501 GCF_000325575.1 Pteropus alecto
TACTAAAAAATACACCAGGTGAAATTAAGATCTGACTTAACACTGCATAAGAGAAGATTAGTGAACCTGATGACATAGCAATAGAAACTATCCAAAAGAAAACAGAGAGAAAAGATGGGGGAAAAGAAAAACACAAGAATTATTTATTTTTAGAACAATTTCGAATGTACTAATATACATGTAATTGGAGTCCAAGAATAGGGGAGGAGCAAAAACTTTGAAAAAATAATGGTGAAATTTTCCAAGTTTAATGAAATTATAAACCCATAGATCCACAAAGCTCAATAAATCCCAACACAGGAAACTCAAGAACACTGTCAAGGTACATCACAATCAAGCTGCTTAGAACCAGTGAAAAAGAGGAATAAAGATAAGAATGACAACAGACTTCTCAATGGAAACAACAAAGCTCCAGAAGACAATGGAGCAACATCTTGAGAATGAGAGATAAACCTAAAATTCTATATCCAGTGAAAATAACCTTCAAAATCAAAGCTGAAATAAAGACTTTTTCAGGATCAAAAGCTGAAAAAAATCATTACCAACAGATTGGCAATATAAGAAATGTTAAAGGATGTCCTTCGAGAAGAATGAAAATAATACCAGATGGTTTAATCAAAAAAGGTGTCACAACTACTACTAGCCCCTTTTCTTACCCCTCTACTGAGATGCTCCAGGTGAGAACTCTGGAGATGCCTAAGGATGCCTCAGAACCACCTCAAATGATCTCTACAAGCTCTTCTAGTTCTTGCCTTATAAAATGACTTGATTCTGGATTATTTATTTTCTCTTGGGCACTATGTCTAATAGCAGAATGAAAAACCATCATATAAATATTAGTGAGTTACAGTTTCATGATACAAAAAGTCAGGAATAGTAATTAACAATGAGATGGTTATCCAAAACCATCCTTTTCCAGTATTAGTGATATATACCAAGTATTATTTTGGTCATCAACAATAAAGAATGTGGTAGAAGTAGTACAAAGAGGCAGAATTTGTGCTAGACTGAAAGTCAGACAAAACCAATGGTAAAATCATGGGTTATAGTAATTGAAAGCATACTGATGCTGACTCTTAAGAAACAGTGCTAGGCCAGCTCTGCAACTAGTTACATAAGCTTAAAATTCACTTTTCTCTTCTGGACCTCAGTTTCTGCACTTTTATAATTAGGATGTTGATTAAATGACCTTGAAAGTGCTTCCAGTCTTAACTTCCTGTGATTCCGTGAGTGTAACTAAAAGTAGACTAATCTCTTCCTGTTTGTGACTAACATGCCCTTCTCAGTCTGACTAGTTATCACCAGGGAAATTCCCACAATCTCGAAAATAGCCATTATTTTACAATTGAACAGTTAAAATTTGACAACAGGGATGGACCTTGAAGGCATTGTGATAATTAAAATAAGTCAGAGAAAAACAAATACTGTATGATCTCATTTATATATGGAATCTTAAAAAATGCATATGAACTCATGGATACAGAGAACAGATTACAGATTGGCGACTGCCAGAGGGGAGTGAAATGGGTGAAGATAGTTAAAAGGTACAAAATTCCAGTTGTAAAATAAATAAGTCATGGGAATGTTATGTACAGCATGGTGACTATAGTTAATAATGGTATACTATATATGTGAAAGTTGCTAAGAGAGTAAATCTTAAAAGTTCTCATCACAAAAATTTGTAATTATGTATGGTGATGCACATTAATTAGATTTATTGTGGTGATTATTTTGCAACATATACAAATATTAAATCATTATGTTGTATTCCTGAAATTAATAGTTATATGTCAATTATATCTCAATTTTAAAAAGTTAAAATTAATAAATGTTAAGTATGAAAAACTTTTCAAAATTTATACATTGTATAATGTCTTTGTAAAAGCAAAACTGTAGGGATAGAGAACAGCTAATTGGTTGCCAGGGTTTGCAGGTGAGGAAGGGGTTGACTACAAATGAACAGGCAGCACAAGGGGATTTTTGAGAGCGATGGAACTGTTCCTTATCTTAATTGCAGTGCTGGTTATGACTGTATACATATGTAAAAACCCACGGAATGATATACCACGAAGAATACATTTTACTGTATATAAATTTAAAACTAAATAATTTTGAAAATATAAGCAAATAATTGCAGTAGTAATTCATGTTTTTTTAAAGTTTACATAATTTTAATATAATCTAGATAATTTGGAGGGCACTAAATTTAACTTGTTTGAATATTTAGTCTCTTAAAAATATTCCAATTCTTAGTATATACTTTAAATATGTAGAATGTAGAATGTAAAATAAGTACATTACTTTTAAAATATGACAGTGTATGGCTTTAAGAAATTTTTTTAAAATAGTTTATTGAGGTATAACTTACATACTATAAGTTCATCTGTTTTAAGTGTACAGTTCAATGATTTTCAGTAAATTCAGAGTTATAAAACCATCACCACAGTCCAATTTTAGAACATTTCATCATGCCAAAAATATCCCTAGTCCAGTTTAATAAACTTTCACAAAAGCAAAAAAGGAGAAGTTAACCCATAATAAATTTGTTCATACAGAATCACCAGATTTTCAGAGTTGGAAAGCTCTTCAAACCATCTAGCTCAAACTCCTACCCCATGTTCAAATGCTTCTGTAACAAGTCTGATGGGTAGTTACCCAGCCTAGTAAATAACTATCTTATTTAACAAACCATTTCATCTTTGACCTATTTATTGCAGTTATTCCTTACTTTAAAGCATTGAAGCCTTACATGGGCCATCTCCTATATGTCCTAACACTCAGCTCAATAACTTCAATAAGTCCAACTCCAACAGTCTTTAGACTGTAAAAATCCCAGGTAACTCTGCTCTAGGAAAAAATTGAGAATCTCTGAGAATGAGAATTAAATTAGTGTCCAAGGAAGATAAAAGTTTAAAAGGAATTCTTTTTAATCACTTGAGGTTCAAACAGAAAGCTGAAGTAAGTAAAAGAAGCCCGCAAGCTTTAAAGTAGAAGAGAACGCCAAGGGAATTGAGCACAAGAGTCAAAAATGGGCTGTAGTTGCAAAATGGTGACAGAGCATATCTGAGGTAGAGGATGGGGAGCAACTGAGTAAGAACTTAGGTGAGACCAATGGAAAAGTCCAAGGGTCTGTTTAAAACGATCCAAGGTAGCATTTTGAAGTCAACCAAGTCAAGAAGACCTGTCAGTAAAGTAGACCACAAACATGACCAAGTAATTAAAAATGAAACAAAAATTAAGATTACTTACATTCTGGCATATTACCCCATTCCATGAATTCCTTCACTTCCTATTCTCTATTTTCCCAGTGAAAATAGTCTTCAAAAACAAAGAGCAAATAAAGACTTTTTCAGACATACAAAAGCTGAAAGAATTCATTACCAGCAAATCGGCACTAAAAGAAATGTTATTTACATAATGAAATGTTATACAACAAACACACACAAAAAACTGTAATTGCATGCATCAATCTAGCTCAATCTCACAAACATAGTTATGAATGAAAAAAGCAAGTCACAAATGAACATGTGCTGTAGGATCCATTTATATGAAGACATAAAGCAAAAATAAACTATTTTCTTTAGGAATGCCAATATCCCTAAAGTCTAACTTATATGTTAAAATATAAGAAAAAGATTATCACAATAGTCAGGACAGTGTTATGTAGCACGGAAGGAAGGAATAGGTGACAGGGAAAGATACATAGAGAGCAATGTTCTGTTCTTTAAACTGTGTGTTGGTTATACTAGGGTTTGTTTTAACCTTAAACTACTTCATTAAATATTGTATAGTTTATTACATCATGAAATTGCCATTTTCATGCATCAGTATGGGCACATATCGACAATTTCACATGGATTAATATAAAATATATGTATGTGTGAGTTTAAGCAATATGATCTCTGTATGATATATTTCACAATAAAAGAATGAAAAAAGAAAGAAGTAATCGATTGGAGTAGAAAACTGAGGTTCTAAGATAACTAACTGGGCTCCAACTTGGGTTCTAAGACCACACAGGAGCCATTTAACCTGTCTCTATAGAGAAGGGTAGACTGGTGAGTAAGTGCTGGGGTTCTGGAGACAGGAAGATCTAGGGTTGAATCTTGGCCCTGCTACTTATGGGATTCATTCCTGTGACCTGATTAGGTAACTTACTGAGGCATTGATTTCCTCCTCTGTAAAACAGCTATAGTAGTACCAATCTTATAGAGTTGCTATGAGGTGTTTGTGTGTGTGTGTGTGTGTGTGTGTTTATATATTTATAAATTTAAATGAAGCAGTTATAACAGTGTACATAAATAGCTTAGTATTGTGTCTGGCACTTGGTAAATAACTGATATTTGCGATGTTATTGGATCAGAAAAGAACAAGATTCTATGCGAGCACTGTGACTTTTTTATCCACTATGCAAGCACTATAACTATTTTTATCCTCTTATATATCAATGTTAGTCTCATTTTCATTTATCACAAAGGCAATGCTATCACCTTGACAACACTATAGGCAGAGTAGTCAGCAAGAGTTAGGCTAGAACCACCATTGCCTTCCATACAGTGTCAGATGTGAACACAACACCTGAGTTTCTTAACATAGAATTAACCGTACTCTTCCTAACCCCAGCTTCCTAGTGCAAAGCTGAGATTCTTGAACTCAAAAGAACAAAACCCTTCAAAAAGCCACCTAGTAGCCAACCAATTGAACTCCCTTGATTTCACAAAGAACTAAAGTCCAGAAAGGAGTCTAAAACAAACACAAACACTGTGTTGCCTACCCAGGGGACCCAGCTGTACCAGTAAGGCTCAATCAGCTGAGACTTTTAAGATACTGGGTGCACAAGGTCACTTTTCAGACAGAGCCATAGGCTGCTCAGGTCAGGGTGGATTTCTGCCTCACCAGGGCCAGCAGATGGCTTAGCATTCCTACTCTAAATTCTTTTTTTTTTTTTTTAATTTAAAGTTGTGATATTTCTATATAAAACATTAAAAAATAAATAGGAAATGGAAGGTATCTGTTGCAGAAACAGGATGGACTGTGCCAGCAGTCCCTACTCCACCATCATAAGTCACACCACCCCCACTCCCATAAGCAAGAGGCACCAAAGGCTATAAACTCAATTTAAATCTGGAACCCGAAGAAAGCTGAAATCTCTGGCTCATTTTATTTTCAGGTTCAACAAACCTGTTTTTAAAAAAGCAGGGATGTGGGAGATAAGTAAGTTATGTAAAAATATAAGCATAGTATAGTTCTCTCAAATTTCAGGCAAGAACATCAAGTTTTACCTTATAGCTAAGGCTGGTACTGTTGGGTGAATTAAGGGAAAGCAACGAGCATCCCAAAATTCAAAGCCAAGTGCCCACCTGCATCCTTTTTAAAAAATTCCTAAGATGCGCTCAGCCCATGATGTCATAGATATGAGTCTAATCTTTGGACCACTGTTTTATTGAGTTAATCAATCTTAAATACAAAAACTCTCCTTGGTACCACCACCATAAACTATGGCCCAGTAGTAGTCCAGAAACTCAAAAGAAACCAAAAGCTAATTAAAAATTCAAAATGGAAATAAGTGCTAAGACTGATTATATATTACTCTTCCCCAATTTAGCTTACATTATCTTTTACTTTTCAAGATGATGCTCTCTTGGGTATGTGTGACTCAAGTTGCAGTGGCTGGACTAGTCATCAATGATTACTTACTTCATGTAGTGATGCTAGTAAACCCCACAAACTGTGGCCCAGAATGAAAAACTGTCGATCATTTTGTTACTGTTGAGTGACCTTGTGAGGACCACCTGCAAAGGTGATCAATATGAAAGTACCATATAGATTCTTCTCAATCTGAGAACTTGTATTTAAAAAGCCCTCACTCCTCAGTTGCACTGGCCAAAACTCACCTTGGTCCAACTCCATTGTTACTTACAAAAACCAACTCCAGTGTTTAAAATTGCATGCAGATTATGTCCAGCTACAGACATAGCAACCCATGAGGAAGATTCTTATTTATCTATTAAAATCCTTATTCCAGCCTGAGATAGTTATAGTGAAGCTGAAATTGAGATATCACCCCATCTATCATTTGACACATGTTGAATTGCTGAGCTTAAATAACATGTTGCAAATGATGGGAAATTTGACAAATCTTACTGGCCACTATCCTCCACCAGTCCACTTTAGGGACCCCATACAGTCTGCACTATTATTTTGGTCTAGTCATTATCTTAGAATGGATGAAGAGCCATGATGACAGGTAAAGTTCTTATTTGTTAAATAAACACCAACCACTGCAGCTCTCCTGTCTGTGACACATTGCTCCTATGTGGAGCTTACGGCCTTAAATTTCTATGTGGTAAACTTGTTGAGGTCCCAAGGAACACCTCACCTCCTTGGGTAAGAGTCAAATTTTTCCTGAAGAGAAGACCATTCTCTCGGGAAGAAAGTGGAAAGTTGTGAGTCCACCGTTGGGTCATAGTGACCTAATGAAAGTTACTCTTGAAGGCAAATGGGGAACAGGAAAGCAAGTGGAAGAGCTGGTACCTGGGGTCAGGCTTCACAGCTCATGTAAAGTCTCCGTATATTGGCAAATTTGTTTATTTATTGAGTGAGTCAGCAGATTTTTTGTTACAACCAGCGATTGCAAAGAATGTGTGTTGTGCATTAAATAAAATAAGAAAATGCTTTGGACATTTTAAAGTGTTATTCAAATATTTAATTAGCTTGAATATTTGAATAGTGTAATGTGGATCTTTTAGCAAAGTTAACGGCACTACACAGAATCACAATTTACTTTTAAATATAAATAAAATTTGAATAAAATTTTAAATTAATAAAAAGTATAAAGGATAATAATAAACATCTATGTAGTCAGCATCTAGTTTAATAAATAAAAATTACCATATAAATTACTTTTCCTTAAAAAATTTAGAGTATGCTTGCCAATTTCAACAAAATATAGCTGAAGCCCCTGTAACTACTCTTTAAGAGTTTTCCCTTCACCCAGATGTAACCATTACACTGAATTTGGTGCTGATTGTTCCAACGCATTTTTTTACACTTTGACTACATTTGTATCTATAGACAACAAAAGGTATTGTGATGCATGCTTTTAAATTTCAAAGTAGTATGCTATATGTATTCTTTTATAACTTTCTTTTTCGCACAATATTATGTTTGAAAAATTTTTTCATGTGTATGCATGATGCTATCATTTTTTCACTGTTATATAGTGTTCCACTGTGTGAGTAAACCACAATGGTGGATACTTAATTTGAGTTTTTTTCTTTGCTTTTTTTTATTTAAAAGAATACCAAAATGCACATGTCTCTTTGTGTACATATTCAAATAGTTCCTTCACTCTCTACTGAAAGCAGAATTACAGGGTTATCAGGCAGAGGCCTCATCAAGATTGCCAGATATCATAAAATTGTTTTCCAATTGATTGAAGCAGTTCTCACTCCTATTGCCTCACCTCCAGCAAGCACCTGATATTGCCAATCTAATGTATGTGAAATGAATTCTAATTGCGGTTTTTTATTTGTATTTCTCTGATCTTTTAATAGTTAATTGGGCATTTGGCTTTCCTTTTCTGTGAATTACCTGTCTTCTCTTCAGCTCAATTTTTAATCGAGTCAACTGTCTTTTCTCTTTCAATTTATAGATCTACAAATACTTATTCTCTGTTGTAAGTATACTCATTGCAAATATCTTCTCCTTATCCATGAAGTATCTTTTTTAATTTTTCATGGAATTTTTTTAGATAAACAAAAAGTGTTTTATTTCAATATAGTTAAATTTACCAATATTAACTTTTATAGTTTGTCCTTTTTGTGTCTTCAAACAAGGTGCAAAGCAGTGTAGCTACAGTATATTATCATTTGGATGAAAGGTGAATGGGAAAGAAGCTAAGCTGTATTTTGTATACACATAAAGAAAATTTGGAAAGGTACATAAGAAACTATTAACTGTAGTTATTTGAGATGGAGGATAGTGGTGCAGGGTTTGTGCAGGGGCAGACCTAGGTAAACCATCTGGTTTGGAATAAATAAATGAATCTGGTTATAATCTAGATTACAACTTAGGAACAAATAAATAAAGTCAGAAGCAAGACTTTCTTTTTAAAATACAGGCAGAGTGAGCGCTGTCCTACTGGAAATTTCTTTCACCAATTGTTGCAGAATAGTACTTACTTGGAGCAACTTTGGAAATGTTTTGGATTTTATCAGCAGGATCAGGGTAGAAGGCCTGCCAGCTGTCTTTATGGTCTCAGGATATCATTAGAGGATTCTTAGTAAGTTTTCAACGGGTCTAAAACACAGGAAAATGTGGCTATTGATCCCAATGTCTAATGTAAAACAGAGATTATTAGCAAGCATCTGTTTAAATGGGTAGGCATGATATTTCCTTGTTTCGAGAGGCATGGATCTAAAACAGGGGCCTTATTATTAACTTGACCTGATTAGACTTGTTTACCCCAAGAAGGAATATACCTGTCATAAATGACTCCTTATGGTTAACTGGGTCCAAATTCATAATCAGAATCTAGCAGCTATCATTTATAGGGGGCCTTTCACACACTCTGCATTTCAGAGAAAAGCCACAGACTGGGCCACCAAGCCTCCTGCATTGTGTTTCTGCAGCCTGAGCCAACTTATAAAGGAGTTTCTGGAATTATATTTGTATCAATGGGCTGAAACCAACCCTGTCCAATAGGAGCTGTACAGCTATATCTTCATTTGCATAATGACCAATCAAGACTCACAATTCCAACCAATCAGGACACTGCAGTTTGGACCATAGTATAAATTTGGATCCTTCAATTGAATAAAAACAGAACAATCAGGGACTAGAGTAGGCACTTGCTGTTGATAAGTGGGCCTCCCCTTTGTCTTGGGGGAGCACAGTTTCTGTTTCCAGTTGAAGCTTCATCTGCCTGGCTTGCAAACTGTTCACTCCAGATTGGAGACTCCTGTTAGCACTGGATTGGTGGCAGTGACCTTTTATTGACAGATCCCTTTCCACAAAGTTCAAGCAATGTCTTCTTGGAATGCAACTTGATTCGAACCATTGAGTTAGCCCTTCTTGAACTTATGAATGAATTGCCCTTAACACCTAATAATAATTTAACACATTATTCATCACATGGATAGATTTATCAGTGCATGATCATTAGTGACCAGACATCTCTTGGGCCTACCCATTCATATGAGAAGAGTCCTAGCCTTCCGTTTGCTATAACACTCATGTTATTAATATTATGGACACAATGTCTGGCAACAGCAGTTTGAATAAATAAACTGGCACAACCCTTGGCCAGTTTGGTTTTTTCCTTAAGCTCTATGTTGATGGTCTAGGTGCAAACAACAGCCAAAAATCTACCATATTAGTCTCCAAGAATTATGAATGTGGGATATTATTTTGAAGAAGAACAATATTTGATAAAATTGCTAGAGGAATACAGTCATTTGATAAAGATAAGAACAAAGATACCTGTGAACAGATAATGGCCACAGCCCTAGCTGTGTTATTAGCCAAATTAACCATTTATAACAATCAAAATAGAAAGTAAGAATTTGAAAAATGTTCATTCATCCAGTAGTAAGAAACTCCTATTTCTACAATTAATGAAGTACCCAAAAGCAGTCAGTCTAAATGTTAATTTTGAGAAGATTACCCTCTCTGGTGAAGCAATGTTAATAACCTAGGCAGAATACACGGAAACAAAAAGCAAAAATGAAAAGACTCTTAACTACCTCACCATGAGGATAGACCACAAAACCAGAGGTGAATTTTTATTTCTTTCAGCTACTAGTCCTCCCACCTCAATTTCACACATTTTTTTAAAAAGTTCAAGGTACCTTTGTAAAGGAAAAACACACTCTTCCTGTATGTTTCTCCTTTACTCTCACACTACTACCACACTCACAATACTTCCCTCTGACACCAGATGTGTGGGTTTTCCACAAGTCAAGCTATTCTCATGACACCAGCTGGGCACCCTACAATTCAATTAAGTTCCGACACTATCTACCTAGAGATAGTGTCAGATCCCTCAGGTTAAGCGTTCAGTCCCACAAGACTTCCCCAACTTTAGGCACCAATCACAAGTCCCAGGTTGTCACCTGTACTTCTGACCAATTGGCTATAAATTGAGGTTCCTATGATCCTTTCCTTGGGTTCAATAATTTGCTAAAACAGCTCACAGAACTCATGGAAATACTTATGTTTACCAGTTCATTATATAATAAAGGATATCATAAAGGATGCAGATGAACAGCCAGATGAAGAGATATGAAGGGTGAAGTCTGGGAGGGTCCTGAGCACAGGAGCTTCTGTCCTTATGGAGTTGGGGTACTGTACTCTCTCCATATGCAGAGGTGTTCACCAACCCAGAAGCTCTCCAAACCCTATGCTATCGGGATTTTTATGGAGACTTCATTATGTAGGCATGATCAGTTGTTAACTTCATTTCCAGCCCTTTCTGAAGAATGGAGGAAGGGGCTGAAAATACCAAGCTTCTAATCGCGGCTTTTTGTTGTTGTCGTTTTTCGACCAGCTCCCATCCAGGAGCCCACCAAGGGTTGCCTCATTAGAACAAAAGTCACTCCTATTACCCAGAAAATTCCAAGGAATTTAGGAACTTTGTGTCAGGAACCAGGATCAAAGACCAAACATTAGAACAAAAAATGCTCCTAGTGCTCTTATCACTTAGGAAATTACAAAGGTTTCAGAATCTCTGTGCCAGCAACAGGGCGATACATATGTGTGTGTGTGTGTGTGTGTGTATCTTGTTATTTCATAACTTCAGTATGAAATTCACATTGATAGTCAAAACAATGTTTTAAATGATATTTATTTAAAACTCACACTCTCACTTATAAAACAAATCTTGTAAAGTATTTTATAAGAAAATACATTGACTGATTTTATTATCTTAATGTGATTGTTATGCAAAAGATATATGCTTATATGTGGACAAGAATACAGAGGTTAAAAACATACATGAAGACTGTGTGATGGGTAGATTTTTTATCTCTCCCCATTTTAATTTCTTTAAATGTTGTCAAAGACATATTAACTAATGAATTCAATATTATATTACCCCAAAGCCAATTAATAAACTTAGAAAATATATTTAATTTATATTCAGATGTACTGCAATAACTTAATATTGATAAATTACCAGAAAAACAATAACGCTTTAAAACTTTACACAGATAGTACAAATGGGTTAACTCTGCATGTCCACATAATGTGCAATATTGTCTAAAATTTATATAAAAGAACCAATTTATACAGATACCACTTATTTAAATTATGACTCAATGTAGTTGTATATATTTATGTTTAGATTTATATGCTTTTAAATAATAGAGTAGGTATTTGACCTATAGGATAAGTATAAGTAATTTAGATAGTTCCATATAATCTAATTTTTTAAAACATAAATACAAAGTTTTGAAATAATTAATATGCCGTGTTTGCATTTTTGTTTCATACTGTGGCAAACATAGGAAAAAAGAGGTAGCCATAATTTAACTCCAAATTCACAGAATAATTTTATTTATTACAAGATCTATTTTGATTATAAAAATAAGTAAAATTGAATTTAAATTTAGTTTTCTTGTTTTTATTTTACCAAGTAATGTAAAACTTTCTAAAGCTTGGTACAAAAAAAATGTCTTTTGGCCTTTTAAAATTTTAACTAAATCTTTTTTACCTTTTCACAAAATATACTTAGGCTGGCATAAGTATATTTTGCATTAACTTATAATCCAATTTAGATTGATTTCCTTCACTCTACCTTGGGAGTCTGAGATCCCTAGAGATTTGTTGTAAGCTGGTGGCCCCTTGTGCTGACATCTTTTCTCCATTTGAAAAGCAGTTCCTGGCTTGCTTCTGGGAGCTGGTACAGACTGAATGTCTGCCCATGGGCCACCAAAGTATCATGTAACTCAAACTATTCATCACGAACTGGATGTTTATCTGAACCACAAAGTGTAAAATTAAATGTGCTTCGCATCAGTCCATTATAAAATGAGGGAGATATACCAAACTGGGCCTGAACAGGTGTGGAATACACAAGCAAGCTGCATAAGCAAGTGGCATAGTAACTGCTCCAAATGCTTTTCCATCTCTTTCCTCACCCCACATCTATGGCCTCTTGGTGAGCTCCCTATGAACAATTACTGGAGGAAGAGAAGGTATTAGCCCACATCTGCAGATTATGGTAGCTCCAAACAGAAGAGATTGGCTTCTTCACTGCAACCACATTCAGTGGTGGCTTCTAGGTCAGAAAAGCTCTCCAGTGGGCAGAACTTCAAGCAGCATACCTAGTTTTCCTCTTTGTTTGGAAGGAGGTAGCCTGCAGTATGTATCTACACGAGCAGCATCTAATAGGTTGGCCATCTGGTCAGATGCTTAAAAAAATAAAAACATAATTTAAAGATAGGTGAAAAGGAAGTCTGGGAAAGAATTATTGTGAAATGGCCAGAATGTGAAGATATTTGTGTCCCATGCAAATATCCATTAAAATACTGGGATTTCCTAAGCTTGGGGTCCTCAGTTGTGACGCAAACCCACTGTATGCAGAGTATCCTCCTGGACTTCTCTGCATCATCCAGTAGGACTTGGAGGCAAGGAGAACCAAGGCAAACACGAAGCTCTTGCTACCTGGTAGACCATAAGTAACAAAGTTCTTGTGTCTGATCCAGGGGTCTTGTGTCTTCTGTCAGCATCCACAAAACAGTGACAAGCAAACTTATTAGCTTATATGTGGGATAAAAATTGCAGATCCTTCACAGATGTTGACAGTTTGGGCAGTCAGGATAAAATGCTGACAGAGACTTGGTTTCTGGAAGAGGAAAGGACAAGGGCCCTTCATGGGCCAGATTGGGAGCTATGAGAGACTCCTTGGAATCCAATAGTAAATGCTCTCTTCTAAATGATAGGCAAGAGCTGGGGAGTGAGGATCCCCACTATTCTACCTTTTAATGAGGCTCAGAAGTGAGAGTTAAGATGGAGGCAAGCTGTCCAGATGGTTTTTGGTTGTTTATTTTCCTGAATGAGAGGCAAAAGGGATGTTATTGTGACAGTGCAACAGCACGCCCTACAGTACCAGCCATAAGGCAACAAAATAGTGGTCACTTAATCACCATATCCCCAAAGCTAAAATTAATGGTGTCAGTAGTGAGGAAATAGAGCTTTGGAGAGACCGAAACAAGAAGTTTGTTTACTTAACCCTGGGCCACTGCCACTGGCATGAAACTGAAGTAAGGGCAAAGCCTTGCTTACTGACAGAGTCGACATTCATGAGACTGGTTAAGTCATTGTCCTCTGCTCCAGAGAGAAACACTATCTTTATCTTACATGGCTATTATAGGTTGAACTACTTTATACAAGTTGTTTATAGAAAATCTCTAGGAGGCGACACTAAACTGACATTTGAATGACAAGAGCCTGATAAGTGAAGATTATGTGGTAAGCATTCCAGACAGAGAACACCTAATGCAAAGACTCTTCAATGAAAACGAGTATGGCATGTTCCAGAAACAGATAGGAGGACTGAATGTGGGGAGTAAGAAGAAGAGGAATCAAGGATAATACCTACATTTTTTAGCAAGTAGGTGGGTGGTGATGCTGGTTAATAAAACATGATCACAAAGTAAAAAGCAGTTTTGGGCAGGAAATTCGTACCGGTTGGCCACATCACATTTGAAATGTCTCTTAGATGTCTTTGTAAATATATCAAATAGACACATATTTATGAATCTAGAGTTCTGGGGAGAAGTCAGGGCAAGAAATAGGGACTCGAGAGTGCTCGGCATATATTTATTGCGTGCTTACTATGTGCCGGCTACTATCTATCTAAGCAGCTTATAAATATTTTCTTAGTTATACTATCAACATCTATATGGGGTTGGCACTGTTATTATCTTCATTTTAAAGATGAAGAAACAGAAAATTTCTCCAAGGTCACTCAGCTAATGGAGGCAAAGCCAGAAGAAAACCCAGGCTCATTACCTGCTACCTGTTTATGATGGTATTTAAAGAAAGTGATGGGACCAGATGAGGTCACCCAAGGACAGTGCATATAGAGAAAAGGGCACTGAAGTACTACAGCATATAGTTATGTCTTTTCAAAATTTATAATTCTGTCTGGTTCTGTATTTATCAGACAGAATTTATTAATTTAATCTGTATCATCAGGAATGTGATGATACAGATGCCCAACCCCAGCTCCCAAACTAGACCTATTTATAATTGTAGCATATTTATTTATAATTGCTTTCTTGTCTGCATGGCTGGTTTGATTCTATCTCCCTTTGATTAATTGATAAAAATAGAATGTCTGGACCAGTAGTGACCTTCCAAGATGCTAGCATTTTGTGGGATCCTACCCGAAGAAGCACCCTACAGGCTTTCCTGGGTACCTCTTTAGACACGGAACGTGTCGTATCATATGGCTTGTGGAAAATTCAAGGAGAAATAAAATTTTAAAATGAAAATGCTTAGCTCAGACTTTTCCTCAAACAGTACATACTATTTATAAGCTTTGGCAAGGTAAAGACCCTGCCCTTAGGACAAACCATGGCAGCTGAGGAATAGCACAGACCAAGTATGGACTCCGTGGTCTAAACGTGAGGGAGTTCCATGAAGATGCTCCTTTTTTATTTTTGAACAGTTTTTATAGATAAATGCAGGACACATTAGATGCTCCAATTCTTTTCCTTCTCTCTTTTTATCCTTGGAACAAAAGATTCATTTATAACTTTTATTTCAGTTGCCATCACTGGATCTTAATCATATAACAGTCCCTTAGTTCTCCAGGAAATCTATTGACATCTTCCTAAGGTCCAGTGATTTTGACACTCATTTCTTAGCAATTACTTGGACACAGTTTCTTCACTGAAGAGAAAGAGGAGGCTCTTTCTGATCAAAAGATTTTATGCCTCACTCTTTCAAGCAGAAATTTTTCCGTGGAGCTAAAATGATATTTTTTTTTCGAGGAAAACTTCCATGATGGTCCCTCTCAGTTAGGTTCCTATTATAAGGTCCCATAGCCCCCATACTGCTTCATTACATCCATCGCGTTTGAAATTATGTGATCAACACCTGTTTATGAACAAAGACCACATCTGTATTATTCACTGTCATATCACCACACCTAGCATAGTTTCTGGCACATGGAAAGTGTTCAACAAATATTTGTTGAATGACTGAATGAGTGGAAAACACTAGACACAGATAAAGCAGTTTCCAGCAACATCAACTACATGATCATTATGATCTTCAAGTTTGTATAGTGATCACAAAGACTTTAGCAAAGAAACCTGAGATCATTTCTAAATTATTGATATATGAAATTTACCTTCATCCTATACCCATAGCAATTAATGTAAGTTTTGAAATACAGTAAGCTATCTTAATTGAAACTTTCTAAACTCTCTAAACTGTTCTATTGATCATACTGGTAAGAATTTATGGCCAAAGATAATTTATATTGAACTCCTTTAATTTTCTGTGGCCTTTAGTGATAAAGTCTCACCAGCTTGGTTCTTTTTCTGTATCATTATATATAAATGCCTCACTGGATTAGTTAAGAAGTCCACTTTACTGCTTTTGCAAAAACTCTACACATAAGGCCATCTCACAACTTATCATTTAAGTTTCATAAATGACAAATTGATACAGATGGTGCGATCCTAATAACATGAGCAACAGTGACTTTACTAAGCTATTTACTACATTCATGAAATTTAGATTTCTTAGCAATTTTGATCTCTTAGATCAAGAATCTTAGTGTTAAGTAAGGCACGTTTGGGCTCCTCAAACTGTCATAGGAACACAAAGCTTCTTTTATGGCTACTCAAAGAACAGAAGCAGCAGCAGCACCTGGTGCTGTGGACTTAATATGTTCCCCTGTAATTCATATGTTGAAGCCCTAACTCCCAATGTGATGGTTTTGGGGCTAGGACCTTTGGGAGGTGATTAGGTCTACATGAGGTCATGAGGATGGGCCCTCTTATAAGAAGGGAAACCAGAGCTCTTTCTCTCTCTACTATGTGATGGCACAGTGAGAAGGCAGCCATCTGCAAGCAAGAAAGAGGCTTCTCACCAGCACCTGACCATGCTGACTCCTAACCTCAGACTTTTCTCCTTAAGAACTGTGAGAAAGAAAATATGTGTTGTTTAACCCATCCAGTTTGTGGTACTTTTTTTATGGCAACCTGAGCTAAGACACTTTGGAGCTTATTAGAAATGTTGAATCTCAGACCCTATCCCAGACCTGTTGGATCAGAATCTGCATATTTACAAGGTCTTCAGATGATTTTCATACTTGCACAATTAAAGTCTGAAAAGCTCAATTTTGGGGACCTACTTCAAGACAGAAAAAAGCCACCTGGACACTCAATCTTAGGACATAGATTCCCTGGTGTCATATTCCTCAATACACTCCCAACTGTAAGTACAGAATTGCTGACCAGTCCTTGAAAATGAAACCTTAAGGCCCAGCTTTTCCTGCTTCTTTTTTAACTGGATTTCATCTTTGAGGCCAGAGGTACCATGCTAGGATATACATAAACAAGCAGAAGACAAGCAGTTCAGCAACAGGTGGGTTTATTAAAGTATAATTGACCAACAAAATGTTATCTACATAAGTATGCAACATAAAGACTTGACATATGTGTAGTTTGTGACATGATTACCACAATCAGGTTATCTCATCTACTGCCTCACATAGGTGTTGTGCATGATAAAAATGCGTAAGGTCTACTCTCTCAGCAAATTTCAAGGACACAACACAGTATTATTAACCAGTCACCACACTGTATATTACACCCCCAGAGCTATTCATCTCATAATGGAAAGCTTGTAATTTTCAACAACAGTTCTTTATTATAGTAAAAACTATCCCTGTCAACTTCACCCTAAAACCACACATTCATATATCAGAAAGAACATTAACAGGAACTTGAAAGGAACAAAAACTACAGCCACGCTAAACCATGTATCTCCTAACACGGTGAAGCTCACTCATGCAAATTTTCAGCTGTCAGTGTTGATGGACCACCAGACCCTCCTCTTCCTCTTCAGTTGGCTTTATCATATTTCCAAGCTCCACAGCGCTTTGTTTTGTTTTGTTTTCATGTGGTAAATGACTAATAGCACAGAAAGACGTTAACATATATTCATTAAATATATATATAGTTAATTGTCTATTATATGTCAATAAAGCCAAAAAAAAAAAGGATGTATATCAAAATGTTTCTCTGGGTGACAACTCTTTTGTTCTTTTTATTTACCTGAATTTTCTCAACTTTCTACAACACAAAGATGTATTACCTTAAAAAGAGAAAAATCATAAAAGATTTGGTTTTAAAAAATAGAAAAATAGATATATTTGCATTACTTCTGCTTTTTAAAAAATTTTATATTAGTTTCAGATATACAGCACAATGGTTAGACATTTATATAATTTACAAAATGATCTCCTAATTTTTATAGTACCCATCTGGCTCTATGCATAGCCATCACAATATTATTGACTATACTCTCTATGCTGTACTCCCCATCCCTGTGACTATTTTGTAACTACTAATTTGTACTTAATTCTTTCATCTTTCTCACCCAGCTCCCAAATCTCACTCCCATTTGGCAATCATCAGTTTGTTCTATCTGTGAGTCTGTTTTTGTTTTGTTTGTTCATTTATTTTGTTCTTTAGATTCCACATATAAGTGAAATTATATGGTATTTGTCTTTCTCTAACTTATTTCACTCAGCATAATACCCTCTAGTTCTATCCATATCATCGCAAATAGTAAGGTTTCATTTTTTGTGGCTGGGTAATATTCCATTGTGTATATATACCATAACTTCTTTATCCATTCATCTATTGATGGGCACTTAGGGTTGCTTCCATACCTTGGCTATTGTAAATGGTGCTGCAGTGAGCATAGGGTACATAAATCTTTACAAATTAGTGTTTTAGTTTTCTTTAAATAAATACCCGGAAGTGTAATTACTGGCTCGAAAGGTAGTTCTATTTTTAATTTTTTGAGGAACCTCCAAACTGTTTTCCATAGTGACTGTACTAATTTGCAATCCCACCAACCATGTACAAAGGTTCCCTTTTCTCCACATCCTTGATAACACTCAATGTCTATTTCTTTCGCCAGGTTAGAAATGTTTTCTAGCATTATTTCTCCAAATAGGTTCTCAATCCCTGCTCTCTCTCTTCTCCTTCTGATACCACTATGATGTGAATTTGTTATGTTCAATGTTGTCCCAGATATCTCTTAAACTTTCCTCATTTTTTGAATTCTTTTTTCTTTTTGCTGTTCTGATTGGGTGTTTTCTGCTTTGTCTTCCAAATCGCTGATTTGATTCTCTGCTTCATCTAATCTGCTTTTGATTCCTTCTAATGTAGTCATTTCAATTATCGTATTCTTCAATTCTGACTGATTCTACTTTATGGTATCTACAATGATTTTTATGCTTACTATCTCTCTGTTGAAGATCATATATTCTCCCCCTCAGTTCATTGCACATCATTATAACCAGTGTTTTGAACTCTGTATCTGGTTAAGTTGCTTGCCTCCACTTCATTTAGTTCTTTTTCTGGAGTTTTCTCCTGTAGTTTCATTTTTGGCATTTCTTTGTTTTCTCATTTTAGTTGCCTCTCTGTGTTTGTTTCTGTGCCACTTAGGTGGATTTGTTACCTCTCCCAGTCTTGGCCAGGTGGACTTATATAGTAGGTGCCCTGTGGAGCAGTTTCCCTGATCACCTCTGCCAGGAGCTCTGGGCATGTTCCTTTTGTGAATTGTGTGTGTTCTCTTGTTGTAGGAGCACTGACTCTTGAGCTGACTGGCTGTAAGGACTGGCCATGCCCACAGAGTATGAGCTGCTATGTGAGGGCTGACCCCATGGAGTGGGATTCACCCCTGCAGGCTTGTGTACTTGTTGAGACCACTCTTTGGGTGTGCCACTTATGGGGCTGTTCAGGTGGTGCTCTGTTGTGTTCTGATGCCAGCTTCTGAGTGTGTTGGTTCTGTAGTCCCTTGGGAGGGGCTCCCTTGAAGGCCAAGGTCAGCCGCTGTCTTTGACCACTCAGGGGTCCCTGATAGCAGCTACAAAGCAATCCGCAGGTGGTCACTGCCTGTGCTGAATCTGGAGGCAAGTGGGAGAGGCCATGCTGTGAACTGAGGCTTGGGGCAGCTTAGTAAAAGGTCCAGGGTACCCCAAGGCCTGAGGTTGCCTACAGGCTGCCTATAAGGCTCAGTAGCTAAAAGAGCCTTTGGGCGATATGCGAGTTAGGTGGGGTGGGGACCCAGGGAGTCACCAGGGTAAAGCAAGCAGATTTCACCCATCCAATGCAGATTCAGGTTGTGTGCCAATGCTGAATCTGTGGCCTCTTGCAAAAGTCTTGGATTACAGCAAAGCCAGCTGCCACCTGCCTCTCAGGCTGGGGCTGGCTGCCTACTACCGGGATTATCTCGGGAAGTGTGTGAGAAGAGGCCTGTTGATTATTGTTAAAAAGAGCTTCCTGCCAAGTGGGCTAGGAGTTGCTGGTTACTCAGTCATGAATATGCCTCCAGTAATTAGCATTTTGGGTGGGGTGGGGTCCCAGAGAGTCACCAGTTGGAGCAAGCCAATCTTGCCAGGCCAATGCAGATTCAGATTCAGTGCCAGTGCTGAGCCTATGGCCACTTGCAAGACTCAGATCTCACTGAGGCCAGCCACTGCCCATCCGGTATCCACAGACTTCCAAGATTTGTTCAAGAGATACTGAAGCTCGGGCCAGCACTGATTGCCCACCACCAAACGTTTCTCCCATGATCCATGGGACTTGAGCTACCTGCTGATTGTTGTCAAATGCACCCTTTGCCTAGAGTGCAGAATAGGACTGGTTGCTGGGCAACAA
Organism: Pteropus alecto; assembly: GCF_000325575.1. Lineage (NCBI taxonomy): Eukaryota > Metazoa > Chordata > Mammalia > Chiroptera > Pteropodidae > Pteropus > Pteropus alecto. The sequence goes on from NW_006443119.1 coordinate 3,446,163, forward strand.
GTTTGCTATGAGGAATTTATGAGTTGGGAGGGGAGTCATGGAGTGGAGCAAGCTGATCTCACTGGGCCAATGCAGATTCAAAATTTGCCATGTCAGAGGAGGGTTCAACATAAGCAAGATAGCGCCTCTTGTAGACCACACCATAGGGGGCCCAACAAAGGAACAATGGCAGCTGCAGCCCTTGCCCAACACTACACAACTCAGTCTTTCCCTGTATCTTGCATCTCCTGAGCTGCTGACCCTCTGCTGAGTGTCTGCAAGTGAATTTGGGCATGGGCCCTTTATCGGGAACATCTAGGTTTTCCTTCTGTCTCATCCAGATGGTCAGAATCCCCACTCATTTCTACAGTCAGATTTTGTGGAGACTCCTCTTCTGTCACTGGAACCCTGGGCTGGGGATCCCCTGTGTGAGCACCTCGCTCCTTCAGAAGGATCTCTGCAGCTGCAATATCCAACCCCAGGGCCAGCCTATTTTGCATCTCCAACCCTCCTATTAGTCTTAATTTGACTTCTTTATATCTTCAGTTATATGTGATATGTTCAGCTAGACTTCAGGTGGTTCTCCAAGTTGATTGTTTTATCATTTGTAATTTTAATGTAGTCCTAGGAGGAGGCAAACCCCATGTTTACCTAGCCCACTCTCTTGACCCCTCATTTTGTTTTGTTTTTTAATTGACTTTTCAGTTTTACTAAGATACAGTTGACATACTGTATAAGTTTAAGGTATACAGCATAATGAATTGACCTATATATATTGTGAAATGATTGTCACATAAATTTAGTTAATATCCATCATCTCATATAGATACCAAAAAAGAAAAAAGAAAAAACTGTTTTTCCCTTGTGATAACTTTTCGGATCTACTCTCAGCAACTTTCAAATATCTCTTACAACAATGTTAACAGTAGTCACCATTCTGTTCATTACATCCCCAGTACTTATAACTGGAAGTTTGGACCCTTTAATCAGACTTTAGAGAGCAGTTTTAGGTTTACAGCAAGATTGAGCAGAAGATACAGAGTTCCATATGTGTGCTGCACCTCACAAATGTATATAGCCTCTCCTATTACCACTGTCCCCCAGCAGAGTGGTACACATTTGTTACATCTGATGAACCAGCATTAACATGTCATTATCACCCAAAGTCTATACTTTACACTAAAGTCTATTCTTTGTATAGTACATTCTATGTGTCTGGACAAGTTTACAATAATATGTATCTACAATTACAGTATCATAGAGAGTAGTCTTACTATCCTAAAAATTCTAAAAATCCATATTTTCATTTTTAACCACATATCTACCCTGGGTAAAGCAGCAACATGGGCTAACCATGCCCAAAAGCAAGCGGAAGGGACGAGATGCAAAATTCCTAAAATTTTCAACCAAAGTGGTCCTGCCTCCCTTACAGGATATCATAGAATACAGATGGCTCTTTTTGAGTGGTGACATCAAATAGTTTGCCTATCAAGCTTGATGCACTCCCCAAGTATTGGCTTCGGTCTGTATCTTGTCAGCAGTACTTACCACCTCTAGAAAATAATTTACTTACTTGGGTTGCTTACAACAGGAAACAAAATGGTAAAATTTCCCAGTTTTACTAGTCAAAAATCCCCTGAACCCTCCACCCCCACCCCAAATCTGCTGATATGAAATGAGTGAAGCCAATGCCTTGCTCAGGTTTCACAACTTTAAACCAGTACCTTGTCCCACTTTTCCATACATACTTAAGGTTAGCTTTTGTTGTTATGAGCTGCTAGGATATCATGTGTGCCCTGCCCCCACTAACAAGAAAAATAGACTCCATCCTCAGCATACAGAAAAAATGGAGTGCTGGACAAGAATGGTCATTCTTCAAAACCTTTCTACTCTGTGAATAGTCCTCTACTATCACTCTAGCATCTCCCATGACTGTTTGGGCACTAAAGCTGTGATGATTTTCCAAAGACTGACTTCCTCCCACCTCAGTCTTCATAGCAATTAGAAGAATATTTCCAACACTTGCTTAACCTAACAAATAATAAGCCAAGGGCTATTTTAAAAAGCAGGTTTTCAGAAGCTATTAAACTGACCCAAACAAATAATAATAATAATAATGATAATAATAATAATAGTTTAAACCCTCATTGCAACCTTTTGAGATAAGTACTATTATTATTCTCATTTTATAGATGAGGACTCTAAGGCATAGAGAAGATAAGCAATTTGTCCAAGGTTGCACAGCTAATAATCAGGGATACAAACACAGATAGTCTGGCATCAGAGTCCCTGATCTTAACTATTACATGATATTTGTTAGTACCCTTTTAATCATTTTGCGAGAGAGGGGGGGGGGGAGA
>NW_006443119.1:3448671-3450410 GCF_000325575.1 Pteropus alecto
TAATAATAATAATAATAATAATAATAATAATAATAAGGATTGGCTAAGAACTGGGTCTAAAGATTCTACGTCTCCTCACCCAGAGCCCCTTGGCTACATTTCAAAAGCAAAGGCTAAAAAAATCACATCTAAGCAGCAATGTCAGGAAGTCCCAGGCATGATCCTAACAATCCATCAAGTTGAGTGCCTATCTTTATTGTTACATATAGTATTTCCATGGAAAATGCGTCCTTCCACTAAAAGTTACAAATATCCTTTGTTACATGGCAAATGGCTAAGATTATCAATTTTGCTTTCAGCATACTCTGAGAGAAAATATAATCCTATAAATCAAGTACTGAGATCTGGCCTTAAGTCTATCAATTCCTGGGCCTGGTGTGAGGGGAGGTCTACGAGGTTAGATACAGAGACCTCAAAGGTCCTCACAGTTTGGCTCAGTGAGAGCAGGAACATATCCACTATCTACTAACCAAAGTACTTTAGTTCCAGGTTGGGAACATCCAAGCACTGAATAACGACTTACTAAACTAAAAAAAAAAAACAAAAAACCTTATATTTGCCTGGTAAGAACAAGAATAATTTGAGAGGCATGCTAGGACAGAAATTTGGTCACAATAACTCAGAAGTTGGCTTTGAGGTCAATTGAAAATAGCAAGTGAAACTATAAGCCTAGTTACAAAAATAAAAGAGCCATGAGAATGAGAGATGCAGTTTCAAGGGAAGTTTATTTGTTTTTTTAAATATTTTCATATGAGAAAGACTTAAGGGCAATTTTAAAGGAAGAAGCAAGTATAAGGCCCCTTTTACATGCCCCTATTGTATTGTTAGCTTTTAAAATTCATTATTCATTCAACATTTTTTTTTATTGAGCACCAACTATATGTGAGGAACTGGTATAGACGCTAAGATACTTAGGTAAACCTAACAGATAAATCTCCTCTCCTCAAGGATATTGAGTTACCTCCTCTTGATTCTTAAACAAATTCCTTAAAGTTCTTAAGGGAAGGCTCCCTGAGCTCCTTGGAATCAGGCTGGGGGTCGTCTGTGCTCTGCCTGTGAACATGCTACGCAGCCTTATATTAGTTCATTTGGTCTGTCACCACCTGTAGACTGGATCTTCCTCCAGGACAAGGACCACTTCTCTTGTCCTTGCATCCTCAGAGCCTAGCAAAGCATGGTGTGGGGAGAGGAAGACTGAGTCTAGTAAATGGGTCAAGTCCACACAGGAAAGCTTACATTTGCTTGTTCATTTTAACATTAGAAGGCTGTTTATATGCTAAGCATTTTGCCCGAAGTCACAGAGAAGCTTGGGTCAGGGTACAGCTGGGACTTCTTGATGATTCTGGTGTTTGATTACAAGCACAATGCCAACTGAATATTTTAATTTTAAATAAATGACCATTGCTAGAATATTGCTTTGTGTAATGCTTGAAAGATTAGAGAGATAAGGGTAGAAATAAGATATTTAGGAATAAGAGATATACTTCAGGAAATTTTCTTAATGAACTATGATGAGCTATTACTGTTGACTGAAATCATCAACTATTCTCTGAAATTCTTACAGATCTTTCCTTCTTCCTTATGCTGCTTAGAGTCCTAAGTCCTCATGTTCCTGCATTTGCCTCTTCTCAGAATAGCCAACTTCCAGTTCATTCATCTGAGGAACAATGGAGCAATGATGAGCTCACACTGCCCCCTCCTGGCCCACCTGCTCCCTAACGAAGATTAAATATCCACTC
>NW_006443119.1:3450455-3466383 GCF_000325575.1 Pteropus alecto
ATGCCCCCACAAAAGTCAAATGTCTTTATTTTATATATATAAAAAAAAATTGTACAGTTTTAGTTCCTATGTTTAAGAAAAAAAATCCCTAAAATTGCCAAAATGTTTAGATCCACTGCAAGCTGTAAAAACAAGCTTTTTATATATTAAAAAAAATTTACATTTTGTTATTTTCTACATGCATGCACAAGGTCTCAGCTCTGTAACCCCGCCCCCCCAAAAAAAGAAAAGAAAAAAATCTATATCCAACAGTAGAAAATTCTACATTTACAATCTCACTTGGAAGGGACTCCGAAAGCCCTCTTCCTTTCACGCACATAAGAACAAATCACAACAATCACACAGCAGGACCAAGTACATCAGCAGATGTTGCCAGTGGGGAGGGCAGACGAATGAGAAGACATACTGAAAGACACCACGGAGGGGCAGGAAGCTCATCTGGGCCCAAAAAAGGAGAGGCACAAACTCTGAGAAATAGATGTTTACGATGAGAAGGTTCAGGGGTCCCAATGTCCCATCACAGCTACTGTATCAGGGTTTACAACAGGAATACCGAGGTGGGGATGGGGAAGCAAGAAATTAAGGGCTGATATGGTGGGAGGATGGGAAGAATAATGAGAGACTAGAGGGAAATAAACAAGAATAAACAGAGCACGAAGAGTAGTTTAGAGAAAGGAACCAATGAGGACAGAAGCAGAGTGGCAAGGTAAGTGAAGGACTGAGGCACAGTGTCCTGGTATGAAGGGAAGGAGGACAAGTGTTCCAAATGACAGAAAGGAAGGCCTGGTAAGCATGATGGAGATGCACTAGGATGCCAAGTAGTCATAGAAAAAAAGAGTACTGGAGAGATCCAGCCATAGCATCCCCTATAGTAATACAAGGGGAAGAGAGGTGGCAACAAGAGGACACACCCCCACCAGGGAAGAATGAAAAAATCCAGCGAGTGATGGGACACTGCTCAGAGGGACTGGGTCGGCTGCAGATCCCACAGCAATTCACAGCATGAAGACAACCTCCCATATAGAAGCAAAACACAAACACAGCCACACACTTGACAATTCATCCGGACATTAAAAAAAAATAATAATAAAAATAATCAAAGAAAACAAAGATACCACAGTTCCGACACAAAGGACCAAAACACCACGATTCTGTCACAGCCCTTAGTGCTTAGAGAAAGAGTTGGGGAGAAAATTTTTTGTTTTAGGAAAAAAAAATGAAAGAATCACAGTGATTAAAAACATGGTAGGTTCTTAAAATAAACACTCCCCTGCCCCTAACCTAGGGCAGCAACTAAGATCCCAATTACTCTCCCTACCCTGGCCCCAACTCGCTTCCTCAAACCACACCACATCCCACTCCTGCTCACAAAGGCAATGACCCCGATTCACCATCCAGGCCCCATTTTCCAGGATAGTGAGGTATTTAGAAATGTGACCCAGAGGGGGCGACTCTAAAACCAGGTCTTTAAAGAGAAGAAAAGATACCTTCCCAAGACTCCCCAGGAGAGGATGTATTTCACTTAGGCCTATCCAAAAAACCCAGAGCTCAGCCCAAGGCAGACCTCGAGGCCTGGTCCAAGGCAGCCCTGCAATCTAGCCCTGTGGGAATGAGGTAAGCACTGGCTGAAGAGCCCTTCTCTAGGAAGTGGTGGGTGGACAGGTGTGCTTTTTCAGAAAGAACAGCAGGAGAAAGGCCAATCACTAGGCCCACCCAGCCCAGGACTGCTGCTACACAGAGAAGAAGCCTCCCTCCTGAGACATCGGTGGGGACCTTACCTCAGGGTGCACTCTGAAAGGAAATAACCAATGAGTTTTCAGAGGAAAGACAGGCCTATAAGGGACATTGTGTTACTCAGATTGCTGACCCAGGAGAACACTCCAGCCCAGCCACGAGAACTGTTGCCATGTGGATCTTGGCTGGAGGTATCTGGATGCTTCCTAGTTCTATTGCCCTTGGCTAAAACTACATGATTTAATGGCTCAGATTTACACTGAATATATGTATTAGAAGGTCGGCGATTTTGCTCAAAATGAGACAGAAATTCTCAAGAATTCGGACTGGGTGCAAAGACTATAGAAGGTAATTGGAGTAAGGGGCTAAGTACCCACACAAAAGGCAGCAATCCTGGTCACTCACCCCAATACAGAGGGAGACCAGAGCCCAGAGAACCAGGCAAAGGGAGGAGTGGAGGGAAACCTGGCCAGCCAAGGAAAAGAGACCCCTGAGGCAAAGAAGTGGGCTTAAGGCAGGGGATAAAGAGGAGCTGCTGGCTCCCCCCACAAAAATGATGAGGCAACCGGTCTCTGGAGCTGAGAGAAGACACAGCAAGACTCGGGGTGGCTGGTGAAGGAAAGAAAAATATTTGCCTAAGACCACCGGGGTTGGCTTGGGGTCTGCAAGCCACTAATTCTATACAGGAGTCTATATGCCACCCTTCACTGGGAGGGGGAACCTGCCCCACCAAGGTGGGAAAGAAGGTGAGGGCAAGTACAGAGGTCAGGGGTTGGTGATGTTTACTGGGTCTCTCCTGCCCTCCCCTCAGAAGATGCCTAGAAAAAAGCCATTTGAAGAAAGGTCTCAGGAAAGGGCATCACAGAGGGTTTCTGCCCCAGTTTGCTTGTGGTCGCATGTGACCATACAAGTCAGAAACGGAAGATGGAGATTTCAGGGTAAAGGAGGGATCTTCCTTTGCTCTAAATATGTGTGGATGGGAGAGGGAGGCTCTAACAATTGGAAGCAAATAATCCTGGCAGGGGACCCCTAACTCTGGGGCAGTGTTGGGGGATACGGCATATCCTTGCCCCAAGAACTCAGGGTTTGTTACACATGGGGTGCGTGGCAGGAGAGGCGGATCACCTACCAGCTGGGTCGGGAAGAGCTGCTGCCCCGGAGGAGTTTGGCACCACGGTTCTCTGGAGTCATGTCTGTGACTCCCAGAGACACTTTATTGGGGGCCACTTGAGAGAAGAGCCACAAGAACCTGGGTTCAAGAGTGGAGGCTCAGGAGAGCCCTGTGCACTTTCAGAAAAGACTGTCATCCGGGGAAAGGAGATCGAGAGAGGCACTGAATTTTGCAGGGCCTGGAATGATAAAAAAGTGGGAGTGGGCGGGAGAGGGAACTTCCCAGGTACTATTGACAGCAGGATGATCTCTCCAGGTTCACGTGGGATGAATAAGGAAGAAGGGAAGATACAGGATGGGGGTAAGTTAATTCAAGTAAAAAAAAGGTGGGGGGCAAGAAGGAGGTGGTCAGCCAAGAATATGGCTGGGCCTGAGTTCCAAGCCCTGAGCCCCTCCCACCACCCCAGGAGCCCGGCATCACCCACTCCCCTGCTGTTGCACAATCACACTGAGGTCTCAGACTGCAGTCGCATAACAAACTTGTGTGACTTGGGGTCCACAAATTCCTCAGAGAGTTTGAAAAATGGAACCTTCTTGGTGCTCACCACCAGGCTGAAGTCCTGGCGTTTTAAGAGGAAAACGATGCCATCCTTAAGCCCATTGGTCACCGGCTCCTCGCTCACCAGTGTCCACTGTTTGGCCAGCCAGCGTTCTTTGTGGTACTGGATGGTGGGTCCAGCTGCCAGGTACCGCTCCAGGAAGGCCTGAGGAGGGAATAAAGGCCTGGGTGGGAGGCTCTCCCACCCACCAACCTGCATCCTCTAGAGGCACAGCTTCCAAAGACAACCAAGATGCCTCCAGCTCACTCTGCATATGATGTGAGAATGTGAGAACAGGAAGAGATTATCTGCTTCAGACTCCTGTTTTATAAATAAGAAAGTGGAAGCCCACAGAGGTGATTTGACTCAGCAGGGTCAGCACTAGAACTTGGCTCTTCTGACGCCTTCATTCTCTACTCCTCCCCCCGCATCAGGCGGTGACTCAGGCAAGCCCTCACACTTTCCTCCTTCCTCTCTACCCATCTGGCATGGTTAGCGACAAGCAGGTCTGCAAGAGGTGTCATGATTAAAATGCAACAACGATGACTCAGAGGGAGCAAGTCTAAGATGTGAGCAGTAGAGCTGAGGGGTAGGTAATGGCTCAAAATGGATCGAAAAGAACAAAGAAGACCTGGTGGGGGTAAATGGGTGAAAGTGGGACTTTGGGTCTGGAAATTTCAGAGCCCTTCTAGAGATGAGAAATAAGTCTCACCCATGCTCAAAATGGTCCCAAAGCTCCCCCTTCTCCTCACCACTAAGAACTTCACCCATGCAGAGACGGGGTGGATGGGGTAAGGATGAGAGAAGAGGCTATAGGGAGGTAGAGATGAGTGAGAGAGAGAAAAAGAGAGTAAGGAAAGAAGTAAGAGAATATGAGCAAAAGGATGTGGAGAAGAAGGGCGCCAGAACTGGAGAAAGAGGAAGGATGCTGGGAGCTGAGCAGGCCTACCTTGGGCGTCATGTCGTGCGTGATGCAGAACTCCAGGTGCTGCAGGATGCTCTCCATGGTGTGGTAAGGCTGCTGCTTGGTGGTCCGGAGGTACTTCTGCATGGCACGGGCCATGGACGCAAAGATGGCCTGGGCTGCCTCCCGGGGATCCATCACCTCCCTGGGATTCTTCTGCTCCTCCTCCTGTAGCCGCTTAATGTGAGTGAAGGCCTCCTCCACAGCCACCACAAGCCTGGCGGACGGGAGGGGTTCTAAACCAGATATCTACCTCTCATCTTCCCCCCAGCTCCAGCCATCCAACAGTCTGAACAAGGTCAGGCTTTTGTGTTCTCAGGGAAAGAATATGAACCCATGTGCAGCCAAGGCTGGGCTTTGGGGGCTGCGTGTGCTCATGTGCATATGCTGTTGGGGGAAGGGGAGGGCTCTTCAGCTGCAGAGCTCAGTGAGCCCATCCCAGGGACTTAAAGAAAACATCTAGTGTGAAACCCAGAGACAACTAGGAACTAAGTTATGAGAAAGGCCAGCATTGCATCAAACCCTAGGAAAAGCGTTCTTAAATAAGACCCTCAAATCACTCTTCATCGGGTGAAAAATTAATAAATACAACTACACCAAAATGGCAGATTTCTATTCAACCACGACAGCATGGGCAACATTAACAAACATCTATTGGGGTGGGGGGGGGGGATATGCAAAGAATTTGCTACAAATCAAGAAGAAAAAGGCAAAAACACCATAGAAAAAAGGGCAAAGGAGGTGAACAAACAATTCACGAAAGGCCGAACTATGGATTAGTCACTTGCTAGTAATTAGAGAGATGTTTAAAATGTTACTAATATATTACTTATCCATCAAAGTGGAAAAAATTAGGAAGATGATAATCCAAATATCGGTTAGGATGTTGTGAGTATTCCATGAACTACTATGCAGAGATAGGATGCAACAAGCCAGATGTGTAGGTAACATGGGTGACTCTCAGAAACACAGTCATGAAGAAACAGGAAAAATAAGCCAATTTACATGGAAAGCATAGAGATACATATACAAACCAACACCAGTATTCAGAAGTCTTTCGAGTAGCTTAGAATGGGATTCTAGGCTAAGTAAATCTGTGCATCTACGTACACCTACAGTTTCTTTGTTTATTCTTTTGCTTCCCCTAAGTGTCTCAGTAAGTAAAGTTTCTTTTGAAATGATCTTTTTGTCTCAGGTGAACCAAAAGAAAGTTTTCTCCTGATGACAACCCAGTAATGGAGAAGGGTCACCTATGGGCCAAGAATGGTGGTGGCCAAGCAAAAGATACAAAGACCTTAGACAGGGCAGAGGTACAGGGAGCAAAGGGGACAGAAACCTCGTCTCCTTCGCATGAGGGTCACTCCTGAGACAATTGGAAACGCACTGGAATGTTGCAGAAATGAGGCTGGCTATCTTTGATATACTTCAGGGGACACCAGGCTCATGTAAGAACAGGCTAAGAGCTACCTTCCTCCCTTAATGTCTGGAGATCGTGTCAAAGAGGGGCTTGCCTTGCACCAAGAAAGAATCTTTAGGCGTAACTTAAATTCGCATAATAATATAAATGGGAAAAAAGGAGGAGTGAGGACAGCATTTAAAAATTTACCAAGACATGGGCAATTGACTCATTTTTTGCAGGGAAAAATGTACCATTTGCTGAACAAGCCTGTGATAGACAGTACTTGGAAAGAGGTCTCGCCCAGCCTCAGTCCCTGCTGCTGCAAGGGAGGCTCACATCCCTTCTCTGGGTCCCTGGCCTACTGTGGCAGGTAAAATTCAAAGATGCCCCCACCCACCTCTGCCAGATTCCCACCCTCTGGTGATCCGATCTCAGTACATCTTGGAAGTGCCAAATCAGTTGACTTTAAAATACAAGATTAGGACGTGTTTCCATAGTGTAGCGGTTAGCACATCTGCTTTACATGCAGAAAGTCCTGGGTTCACACCCCAGTGGAGCCATGGTCTATGGCCATGCCACCCTGAACAAGCCCAATGTCTGATCTCGGAAGCTAAGCAGGGTCGGGCCTGGTTAGTACTTGGATGGGAGACCAGGTGCTGTAGGCATAAATAATAATAAGTAATAATAAAAAAATAAAAGAAAATACAAGATTATCATGGTGGGCCTGATCTCATCATAAGAGCTCGTAAAAGCAGTTTCCTCCAGTTGGTGGTAGAAGTCAGAGAGATCTGCTTCTGTTGACCTTGAGGAAAAAGCAAACTGCATATTGCAAACTGCCTACAGGGCCAGGTGATAGTGAGCCTGGAAGACAACCCAACCTCTGCACGAGACATTAGTGGAGGCCTACTGAACCCTGCCTGACCCATGGGACTGTGAGGTAATAGACCTGTGTTGTTTTGCAGAGCCGAGTTGATGGTGATTTGTTTTGGAAGCAACAGAACACAAATACACACCTCCCACCCTGGTCATCATTGCTCACTCCTCTATTTCCATCAGTTACAGAAGCCCATTGGTCTTCCTCTCCTGAGCCACCTATCCACACCCAACAGCTCCTCCTGGCATACATGTACACACAAGCGCATGTGCACGCACACGCACACCCTCAGGACTTACCTGGCCCTCCGCTTTCGCACCCTCCGCTCATGCTCAGCCTCCTCATAGTAGTACTCGTTGTGGCTGTTGTCCCGCCTCCGGGCAGCTGCTGCAATCACAGCCCGGGACTGGCCCGTGGAGTTGTTGGTGCTGTTTTCTGCACAGGAGCAGGAGAAAGATGGGATGGTCACTTTGGAGCATGGCCTTGCTTCTCGCTCCAAGAAGTCTGGAGACAGACTCTGGACACATCCAAAGGAAGCTATGCCCACCCCTGGCAATACCCCCTGTTCCCAATCATTGTGGCACTGGAGAGCAAAAGCTCTGCACATGTTCCTCGCCAGTGCAGGAGGTTCTGGAGCTTATAGAGCTGAGGACTTAGGACCAGGGCTGATGAGCAGACGGAGAGGAGCCAGACTCGGGGGACACACCATGGCATAAAGCGATAGCATGTAGGATCAGCAGCTAAGACCAGCCACCTGGAGTCAAGGGAAAGGACAGAACAGAAGGGGCTGGGACATGGGCCAGGGAAGGAGAAAGCAAGGGAAGAAGGGTGAGAGAGAAATGGGGAAGAGTTAATTTGGAGTCCTGCTTGGGAAAAGACCAAGAGGGTGGAGGAGCAGGGCCGCTCACCCTCTCCGAGGGAATACACCTTGAAGCCAGACACTTTCTTGGCCAGGACGGACTTGGGCAGGTTGAGAAGGGCAGGGTTGTAGACAGGGAAGTCATGGTAATACTTCTCCAGGATCCACACTGCCACTCGCTGGATGCTGTGGGGGAGACACAGAAGGGGAAGGGAGAAGGGACAGACAAGGCGCGCAGGGGAAGGGATACATCAGGGCAGGTTGGCAGGGCAGGAAAGGACATAGGACAGGAACAAGCTGCCAAGAAGCCTGGCTCAGGGCCTGAGGTCTACTTACCAGGCTCCCAAGCCTTCCCTAGGGCTGAGCCCACTGGTACTTCCCTGTCGTGCTGAAGCCCAGGGAAGAGAGGGCATGAAGCCTGGGTCCCCAGCCAAGGGTAGCTCATCCCTCCAGAATTCCCCCCAGGATTCCCTACAGGACCAGGAAATGCTGCTAATACTGGGAGTATGGCCTAGGAGCTTCCTGACTGCAGGTTTAGGTAGGCTGAAGAGCTCTCTTCATTCTCTTTTGCTAGGGGTCCCTCCTCTGGCCAGCTCATCTCAGTAACCACTCATCCTGTGTTCATAAGAGGCTATGCCTCCAAGAAAGAGCTAGAAAAGTGATACTCAAAAGCCCTTGTTTGTGTCCCACACCTCTCTCCTCTTTGGCCCATCCCGGAGATCCCCATCTCCATCTGTTCATTGGTTCACTTCCACTCCATCTAGCCGCAGGACCCTGTGCATGACCCTCTTATCAAGCAATAAACATTGTTGAAAATATGCTATGTGCAAAGTACTCAACTCCTTTCCATATGGCCCTCTTAGCCCCTCATCCCCCATCCCACCACCACAACGCCCTGCCCTCAGTCACCCCTGCCTCCTCCCCATGCCCATCTGCTGGCTCCCAGGCACTCATACCTGAGATGGCCCACGTTGTAGAAGCGGCTGGCTCCATCGGTGGAGCGCACAACCTTGAGTGTGAACTGAGGCTGCAGCTGGCGCAGCTCCAGCAGGACCACTGCCAGGTAGTGCACGAAGAGCAGGGCGTCCACCAGCGATACAGCAAACTGCACCACACCCTGGTAGCTGCGCTCCCGCGCGTCCAGGATGCGCACACCATAGAAGAGCCAGTAGGAGATGACAAGCAGGAAGACGAGCACCATGAGCAGGGCACGCAGCACGAAGACACGGGGCAGCGAGGCCTTGGGCCTGCGGAAGAACAGGGCCCAGCTGCCCAGCAGCAGGATGAGCAACTTGAAGGCCACGGAAATGAAGAGACCCTCGCAGGCCGTCCCACAGGGCTCCAGCTCCTCCCGCCAGAGCAGAGGGGGCAGCAGCAGGAAAGCCAGTGGCGTGAGGAAGGAGAGCAGCGCCAGTGTGGCCCCTGCTGCCACCCCCAGGTGACGGGAGCAGTCCAGTGGGACACTGTCCTCCATGTCCTTGGCGATGCGCGTGAGATCATCATGGGAGATGCTGTGCTCTGAGGTGCCTGTTACTACCGTGGTCGTCTCCCCCCAGTTGTCATCCTACAGCAGGAGGAGCCACAGCAATGGGGGGTGGGGACGGTGAACAGGAGAATGGGTGAGGGGATAAAGACAGAGAGGAGAAGGAGAAGAAAGAGAGAGTCATCAGCCAGTATGAAGCCATTGAGGTACAGACTGAGCTCCACTGTGTCAAAGCCTGGCCTCTGCAGGGATGGGCCATCTGAGACCAGTGCCTCGGGGACCCTCACAGCAATCAGTGTGACAGGAAAGACTACATATGCACAGATGACCCTCAGAGCAGAGAGCACAAGAGAGATGCTGAGGGAGCTGCTCAAGCAGTGACTGGGACCTAAGGTCACACTCACCAGGCAAAGCAGGCAGACCACCTGCAATGGCAAGTTTAGCAAGAAACACCTATTCTCCAGGCATTGAGAGCCACTTGAGGTTTCTGACTAAGGGAGTGAAGATAAGGGGACACCAAAGGGAAAGGAGGGGGTAAGGTGAATGCTTAGTGCAGGATGTGGGCAACGCAGTGCAGACTAGGGCCTCTCTGAGTCTATGATCTGCCCAGCTGGCTCTGCTGGGCCATCTGAATGCCCACAGCACAGGGCTTCCTATTCCTGGAAGCAAGGGGATGGACAAGCTAAGGTCTCCAGAAGCCCTTCTAAGTCTGGTTCACTCAAGCTGTTTCTCTGAAAAGGCTAGACACCATCCCATAGGAGAGCCCCAAGATCACCAGGAACCATCAGTATCCATGCTCTTCACTCCAAGACAGCTTGAAGATATGGAGTCACATCCTATGCCTGGGGAACTTAGGTGACAGGACTGAGACATGGAATGGGGAATGTAGGAGACTGCTTGGCAGGGTCCATGATTAGGGGGTTGAAGAAGCTCCTCTCCCAAGGATAAGAGTCTAATCTGAACACAGAAAGTAGATGTGCTGACCACCTTCGGTTCAAGAAACAGGGTCTACCGCTCACCCCAGTGTAACTCCAGACACACTGTCTATCCTCCCAAAGATCAAGGTGTGGGAATTCCTCCCAACAGCACGTGAGCCTAGCACATCTCAGGGTCACTTCAAGAATTTAGGAGGCAAGGTCTCAGGGAGAAGATGGGATTGGGAACGAGGAAGAAAAAACATTTCCCTCTGTTATTAATCTGTCCCCAAGACCCAGCAATTCCCAATATCAGTCACAGAGAGTTCTTGTGAGGAAAAAGGAGCTGGGAGTCTCCGGCCCCCTACGATGCCCCCAAGGAGAAAGAAGAGGAATAAGACATGGGCAACCTACAGTCATCTCACATCCCGGCTCTGTCCTATGCCAGCCCTGTGTTCTGCCTACTGATCCCTCTACCAGGTGGGCACAGGGGGCCACAGAAGTTAGAGCAGGAGCAACCTGTTCATCCTTGTGAGGGAGAACTCTCTTCCTCTCTGTCCCTCCCCCTCATCTCCCAGCCTCACTTGTTCGCAGGTTCCCTTTCACCATCAACTCCTCCCATACCTCTTTTCCCCACCAAAACTCAGGTGATGCTATTCTACAGGCTGACACCAGAGGGCGCCAGAGTGCCAGCACCTTAAGGCTCAAGGAAACTCAGGGGGCTGCCCACACCTCCAGTCCCAATACTGCCCTCCAACTCCCATTCCCAGGAGCCTGACTGACCAGCACTGGCCAGAGGAACTACTAATCCCAACCTCTTTAGAGATGAGGAAGGAAGGAGCGGCTGTTTCCAAAGGGATTTCTACTGAAATTCCCTGAATTCCACTGAAGTGGGGTTCAACCTTAGAATAAGACATGTCTTTTCAAATCTGGCCTCTGTAAGAAGAGATCAGGCTTCCTGACCTTTCCCCTTGCTGGCAGACCTCCGGCTTCCCCAAAGGTCAGTCTGGAAACACCTGACCTACACATCATCCCGACACTCACCCGCTCATCCCCCCGTGTGGACTCATTGTCCAGCAGGGGCTCCCCTGGAGCCTGGATTGTCACTGACTTGTCCCCACGGCTCCCATCTCGGCTCTTAGAGCGGTGTCTGTCCCGGCGGTCCCTGCAGCAGGAGGCCAGGGTAACAGGCACAGGTCAAGGGGAGGACCTGGGTCTTCTCAGCAGCCACCCCCACCACACTGCCCCACGCATACCCACCTCTGAACCACCCCCAACCTCCTTCTGCCACCTGTGTCACCTGTGCTTGCGGGAGCTGCGGGAGTGGCCTGACTTGTAGGAATAGCCTGAGTACTGGGACTCAGTGTCCATGGCGTCTGAACGCCGTCCCTTGTAGCGCTCCAGGGCCACAGGCTGGGGCCTTTGCGGGGGCCCCACAGCCACCTCCTTCAGCACTGGCTTCTTCAGGCCAAGGGGCACCTTCAGGAAATCAACCGTCACCCTGAAGGACTCTATTTTGCTGGACGGGTGGGCTTGTCTCAGAGAAAATCAAGCGACGCTCCTAGGGAGAGGAAGCAGCTGGTTAGCGGTAGCTGAGCTCCTGTGGGAGGTCAGGACAGAGGAAGACCAACCCTAAATAGCAGCCGCCAAAGCTCAGGGGAGCCTGGCCACTGCCTGAGACTATTCCACCCAGGTTCCTGCTTTATCCAAGCGGCCTGGTTCCTCCTGTCCTGTCTCCTGGAAAGCGCCCTCAGACAATGCCAAGGGCTCGGGATAGAGGGAAGATACTAGCGAAGACCACCCAAAGTGACCCAATCCTGGACCCCGGAGGAGAGAACCAGGGCAATGCATTCCTATTCTCAAACAGGCTGAAAGGGCAGGTGCTGGCCAGGCTGCGCCAATGGGAGACCCCAGAGAACAGGAAGCATCTGGCAGTCCTTCTCTTCAAGTCATCTTCTCCACCCGCCAGCTTCTGAGTGTGCCCACAGCGGGGCTGCCTATGACTGTTCCCTTGGCATTATCTCTCCAGCATCTACACATACACCCACAGTTACCCTTCAGGTCAGGTTAGCTGCTGCTGCCCTAGAGGCTGAGTGTGTGTGTGCACATGCGTACTAGGTGGCAGGGTGAAGGATGGCAACAATGGATAATGTGGTGGGGGTGGGGAGAGAAGGCAAGTAGAAACTATTCTTCAAAAACCTAACATCTTGAAATTGGCAAGATGGTGATTTCATCTGGCTATTTGTGGGCTGAGGGGTAGCATCCTTCATCTACATTTTCACGTTCTAACTCTGCAGAGGACAATGACCTCTCCCTCTCTTTCCCAAATCCTGCTCATTCTTCAGAATCGGACCCCAGTCCTTCTTAAAAGCCCAGCCCCCTGCCTACTCTACACCCAATGTTCTATCTTCTCCTCTGACCCCGACGCTACCAATCGTCACCATAGACTGAGCACTTATGTCTGATCTTTACTCACTAAGTCATCAAATCTTTCTTGAGCACCTACTATGAATCAATGTACCCTGGGTACACAGTGGTGAAAGAGACCTGGGTTTACAGTATAGCGGGGCAGGTGCACACTGAGCAAGTAAACAGGTGAGTATAAATGACTTACTGTAGGAGTGGTGGAAGAAGACCAGCAAACTATAGAGACAATTCCAGGGAGTGGGAGCTACCTTAAACTGGGAAGCTCTGGAAATTCTGAGAAAAAGACACCTAAGGTTGAAGGAGAGCAGGAGTTAACCAGGCAGAGTAGAGAGGAAGCCCATGGAGCAGAGAATCACACATGGGAAGGCCAAAGGCAGCGAAGGGCTCGGTGTGTTTAAAGAACCTTAAAAGGCCAGTGGAGCAAGGAAGGGAGAGAGCAGTGGAAGGAGGAGCTGAAGAGACTGCCAGGGGCCAGGTTATTGAAAGATCCATGGGCCTTGGGTTGTATTCTAAGCAAGGGGAAGGCTGAGATGGACTTTAGCTGTGCAGACATGGACTGTTAAAAGGGGACAGTAGAAATCTGGAGATGAGTAAGGAGGCCACTGCAGCCACGCAGGCTTGGATAGGGCAATGCTGCAGAGGAGATAAGAAATAGTTGTGTTTGAGATAGATGATAGTAGGATCAACAGGCCTTAATGAGGACTGAGGAGGAGCGCAGGGTCCAGATCTCTGGCCTGAGTAAGAGTTTATGGTAGTGCCCTTTTAACGTGGGGGAGACTGTGGAAGAAACAAGTTTAGCAGGGAAGATGATCCACTTCATTTCCAGCGTGCTGAGTTCAGGGCTGTGAGAGGCAGTAGAGTAGGCAGCTGGTGTCAGAGAAACTGGACTCAGAAACGAGTCCCAGCTGGAGATGCAAGGTCATGGGAATAAATGGGATCAGCTAAGGAATTAAGTAAGGGGTCCCTGAGAGCCCCAATGTAAATGTGTCCAGAGGAAAAGGAGCAGAGAAAGGTCTGAGAAGGTGGGACCAGGGGAGTGAGCTCTCATGCAGCCAAGGACTCAGAGCTTCCTGAGGTGAGAATAAAATCAGCCAGGTCAAGTGCTGCTGAGAGGTCGATTATGTTAAGAACAAAAATGGGTTTGCTTTGTGTAGCTGTTAACTTTTCCCACAATGAAATTAAACCATCGGCAACTAGCAAATAAGGCCTATGATGATATCTACTACCCTCCTGTGGGCAAACAGAGTACATAACTGACACCCACCTAGTAAATGAATATGCCTCTGACTCTCAGGGAAATGGTAATGAATGCAGGGAAATGAAATCAATGCTAAGTCCATTCATTTATCCTCCTAACAGAGATATCTGGAGGCACTCCATGGTCTGGTGATGCTTGTCATATCCTATATCAAAGCAAGTACGTGATAGAGGCACACCTAGGGGACAGAAATGTAAGACCTTAACCCAATCCCAGACCTTTCTTAAAAACCTTTGCCACAGGCAAGGCCATTGTTCAACACCCTGTGTGCAGTTTCCAGCCACCTCCTGAGAATCTGCTCTAGTGGTTTAGTCCTCGACACAGCTTAGACATCTCACCTGCATCTCTCTTGCTGTGGTTCAGCCTATTCTTTCTAGTCCTCCTCCTAAAACCTAAATTTCACTAGGAGGTTCAAAGAGAGCAAGTGGGTTACAGAACAAGGAGGGTGGAGACATTAAGGTGAAAAGGAGTGCCATGGATCGGGGTCCGGAGACACCAGACTATGCATGTCCTCAGGCTCATCTCGAATACTCAGGTCTGCCAGAGCCAATGGTGAAAAGAGCCTGGTATTTTCAATCAAGGATGTGCATTCAAAACCTAGCTCTCCCATTGCGTAGCTGTGTGACCACGGGCAAGTTACTTCTCTGTGCTTTGTAGTCTGGTAGGCTCATCAGGAAAACAGGGAAAATGATATATACTTGATAGGGCTGCTGTGAGGATCCTAGAGGTAAAAGAAGTGCCTTTATAAACTGCTCAGCTAGTAATTAGGTAAGCAATTAACATGCTCTGGCTCCAGGATCACTCATACTCCAACCGCCGGACACTTCCTCTGAGAGTTGGTTGGGAAAGAGGTGACATATAAAAATCCTGGTGTTTGTATGACTAAATAAAGAAGACACACACAGACACACACACAGACACACACACAGACACACACACACACACACACACACACACACACCCTGACCAGAACCACCACTTCAAACACACCCAGGTGGGAAGCCATTGTATTTCCCCTACAGATAAATTTCAAACTGGACAAGGGTGCCAGTCTCCTCTCAGTCTTTTGTTCTGAGCTGCTCAGCCTAGAGCCCTACCTTCTTCCCAGCTACTTTTTAGAGACATAAACCCTGTTCCCCTGCTCTGCTTCTCCCAACCCTACCAACCCAACTCAAGGTACCCCAAAAGCACCAAAGCATGTTCCTCCCTCCCTTGCCAAACAGAGGGGCCAAAAATGAATCGAATTTCAGAGATCTTTGCTTTCCGTCCCCTTAAGTACCCCAGGGAACTAATCCAAGCACTGGAGAAGCTGGGAGGAGGGATGGTGAGTGAGCAAAGAAGAGAAGGGCAGAAGTTCCCCTGGTTTAATCAGTCTCAGGAATCAGGGGTTTGGAGGTTCTCCAGGGTGGGAAGCATTCCCAGGGAAGACAGTGGAGGCAGGGATCACTGTATGAGATCAACAAGTGGAAAAGGAGGAAGGCTTGACTTGGTTGGGGGCAGGGAGATTGGGGGTGGGTGGCAGGCTATAAAAGAGTGTCTCATTGCCTTTCACCTTGCCCCCTCCCCAAACACACAAACACACTCCGTCCCCTGCTCAAACCAATCATGGATTATCTGGGGTTAAAAGGAGGCCAGAGTGGAGAGAGGAAGGGAAGAGAGAGTCCCTCACAAAAAGGAGACCCTTCTCCCTTCCAAAGGCCTTTCAGAAATAAAATTAATGGAATGTGTCTCAGTATCATCCCAAGGGGAATGGGGGAAGGAGTAGGGGGGAATGTGGGGGCTTTTGTCCTCGCTGCCCAGCTTCTCCCACATTGATCACCATGGCAACCAAAGCCCCCTGTTGCCTAGGTGATGGCAGCCAGGTCCTGGAACCCATACCCAACATCCAAAGCAAGGGAAGTTATGGAGGTGGGGGGTTAGGGACAGAGGGAGAAAGAATGGGGTTTCTCTTCTGGCAGCCCCAGCTTTTGTCTGAGCTCTGGGATCGGGTTTCTTCAGAAAACAATCGGAGCCCTCTGAAAAAAAAACGCTCAGAACCTGGCAACAGGCAGGAGCAAGGCCCTGCAGGGAGGGTAGGGGGAGGTTGGTGTTGGCCAAAATGGTAACCAAGACTAGACCCTTCTCCATTGCCCCACTCAGAAGAGCAGCTCAATTGGACAATGGCTTGGACACAGACGAGGGCACCCCTATGTAGGGCACGTGCTGAGGACAGATGACCAGGGGCCAGGCATCTGTGGTCACCACCTCCTTCTTCCACTGCTCTCTGAGGCCATCCCACTGCCCAGTCCCAGCTCCTTCAGGCCTGAG
>NW_006443119.1:3466546-3493518 GCF_000325575.1 Pteropus alecto
CACAATCGAGCCTATAAAGAATGCCGACTGTTCCTCATCTACACAGTGGGCAGGGCTGCAGTGTAGCAGAGAAGTGTGGGTTGATTTTTAAATGGTCTTCCAGCCAGAGGGGGAAAGAGGACAGGAAAGAGGATGAGAAGCCAAAAATGTTCCTCTGACACGACAGATCTCTGATAGGTCCAGGACGAGGTAAGGGTGGTCCCGCCTTGACTCAAGGGGATAACCGTGACCACGTCTCCAGATCCCTCCTACAGAGGATTCTAGGGACCCTTGTCCATTAAAGGTTTCTGATTCCTACACAAGAGCCTGGATCTTTGCATGTACCCTGCACTCCCTTCCACACTGCAACCCGCAGGTTGTGTGGCCATGTGGGTGCCCCCAGCCCCAGGGCTCCCTAAGCTCCCCCACCACAACCACAATGTCCAAGAATATCAATGCGAGTTCCACCCAAAGTGGTGGATGCCCATCCTGCAAGGTGGCACTAGGAGCCCCAGTGTCCCAGGGCTAGATGTCTGTCCAAAGAGATAGCACCTTGCCAGGTCATCAGACCAATGTAAGGCACAACAGAGATTCAAAGTCACACCCGTCGCTTTCAGACCTTGGCTTTTCCTCCTTGCCAAGCTTCTCACTGAGTCTCATCACTGTGCTCAATCCAAGCCGCCCTGTCAGGCAATGGTGGGGGAGGGAGGTGTCTGGTGTGCAGCGAAAATGCAGCCCCTAACATGGCTCTCATGGAAGACAAGAAGGTGCCGGAACCTTTGACTGTGCCCATGTCCTCCCCCAGCCTCCCCCTCCCTTTGATCACGTCTCTCAGGAGAGGACAGTGGACTGATCCACCCAGTTCTCAGCGGGTTTCAGCACTAACCTGGAAGAGGCCTTTGAGATGCAACCCCGAGTTTTACAGAGAAAAAGGTCAGGCCCAGAGAAAGAAGGTGGCCAGCCCATGGTCATGACAATGGAAGCAACCCTCTTCTGGCCTCCAATGTTAGAAAGACGTCACAAAAATTGACTTTGAGGTGAGCTCCTCTCAGAGTAAGACCCAGTTCCTCCACGAGACTCCTTTTTGGAACAGCCAAGACTATAAGGCCAGGACAGGGGGAAACTCACTGACTCCTGCCCTCTTTTCACCAGTGACAAAGGGACAGAGACTAGACAAGTCAAAGCCGAGACCAAAGAGTCCTTTCCCCTCCAAGGGGCAGTCTCTGTCCCCACCATCCACGGCTCCCAGCTGAGAGGGTCCTGATGTTCCTCATTCATTCCCATCCAGCCTCAGGTCATGAACAAGCCACCCATCCCACAAGGCCCGTGCTGGGTTTTCTCTTTCACAAAAAGTACTAAGGCACAGAGTAGGCCAGGACCAGCCCCAGGCTCTGGATCCTCATTCTTGTACCCTAAAAAAGGCCCCCATGTCCTTGGGTGACAGTGCTGTCCAGGAGGCCATAGAGAACAGCTGGATCTCAGTGGGCTGAGGGGGAGGAAAGAGCCGGACCGAGGAGCCAGGATCTGGCACCAAGTGCCCCACCCCGATCCTGCTCAGCAGGCACTCTCCTGGACAGCCCCAGACATGAGCTCACCATCCTTAGAGCCCAGGGGCAAGGGGCAGAAACCTTCTCCTCACAGGGCTGACGCAAGGGAGGGGCTGTGCTTGGGTCACCTAGGCATCTCTGCTTCCAGAGCAGCTGCTCATCACCAAACCTCACTGCAAAGAGCAGGGGAGGGCCCACAGACTGGGCTCTTGGCCAAGATACCTGAGCATGCATTCTAACTAAAAAGGAGCCAGGGAAGCCAGAGTCAGGCCCTCTCTAACCTACTTCCTTACTATTTCTCCTTCTAAGGCAGGGGTGAGGCTGGGGACCCTCCAAATCACGGACATGAACATAGACACACATGTACACCCACGCAGCTATTCTCCCTCTGAAACCTGGAATGACTCCTGCCTGCCCCACCCAGCTCCACCCACCCTGGCTGGGCAGGTTCTGTAGAGACCTGCTCTGCTTTCTCTGGCACCCCCATCCCTACCCCATCTCTCTAAAGTCCCTGCCCCCCAGCACACCAAACACAAGAGCACACATGTGCATGCACATTCACACACACCCCCTAGCACTCCATTCCCTAGCCTCCCCCAGACCCATTACCAGTCAGTCTGAAAAGGAACATGAGCAGGGGAGGAGTGTGCAGTAGGAAGGGTGAGTAATCCCTTTGGCATATGTCCCAGGTGAAGGCTAAGCTGGTAAGAAGGTAACCAGGGCTTCTAGATGCCTGGATGCTCTAATTTTCACCAATGAGCAGGCCCCACAATTTCCACCCACCGGGCTCTGAGCTGCCTCCTCCCTCAGCTGGAGCAAAAGACTGGCCCCTACCTGCCCCCAGGTAAGCTGTGGAAGAGCCAACAAGGCACCTCCAAGTTGTCCGCAGTGACAGGAGAAGGTGGACAATGGAAGGTGAGCAAGCTGGGATGGCCCACAGGCCAACCTCCCGTGCACACCACTCCCACCCTAACAGAAAAAAAAAAAAAACACCTCCCTCTCTCCAGAGCCTACAGTCACAGGTAGGCCCCAACTGTCCCTGACCCCAAGGGGGACCTTCAAAGCAGCTCACACAGCTCCTGTCTCTAAGTAGGAGGTGGAAAGCAGCTGCTGGGGAGAGGGAGTCAGCCACCCTTAGGTTTGCATATGGATGGGGACAGCTGTGATGTGAATCCACTGGCAATAAAGATTGGTTTGTATGGGAAAGGTGGGAAGGTGGGTCTAAGAGTGTGAAACGCAGTGTGACTGCAGGTACAAGTGGCAAGTCTAGGTCTCCCCAATCAGAAAACTTCACACCTCAGCCAGTTCTTATGTAGGAAAAGAGGCCAGCTGAAAGGCCCAAGTACCAACTAGCCTCCACCACCTTAACAAATCTACTCCTTCTGAGAAATCCAACCTCCCCCACCCCTTATATCTGCCATCTACCTTCCTGGATAAAGCCAGTGATAGAAAAAAAAAAAAAAAAACCACAAGTGTCTCTGCTCACACTCCATGGTTTTTGAAGTTACTGTATTCACACCTCAGGCTCAGCACCTGTTCCTGTCCAATCCCCACTTACCCTAGAAAGCCAGAGCCCCTCTCCCCAGACTCAAGCGTAAACGCATCATCTCCCTTCTGGCCAGGGGAACCAGGAGCTCTCTGATGAAAGCAAGAGTCTGAGGATATTGTTAGGGGGTTGCTAGTAAACCATATAAACAATGAGGGCCAGGCCCCATCTGATCACAAGCACAAACAACCCCATGGGCTATCATGGTGGGAGCCCATGTGTGAAGTGGCCCAGCAGAGAGGAAGGGGCCAGCCCCAGGAGAGGTTCTGCCATGGCCGCAGCCTTGCCCCAGGCTTGTGACAACTGGTGCTCCTCTTAGGAGACGCTGTTCCTCCAGGAGACTCCATGTCACCCCTTCCCTTAGGGGTAGACTTCTCAAGTCTGCTTTTCAGGAGACAGGAGAATTATTCAAGTTCAAGATTAAAGGTAGTAATGAACAAAATCAGACCTAATTAGAATGAGAATAGGCAAAGGCGGAAAGAGCACTTTGGGAAACAGAAGAGCAATGAAGTTAGAGCTAACACAGCCTCCAAGGAGCTATGCAATCTCTAAACTTGAGTTTTCGTATCTATAAAATGGGGATAATAGTGCCTACTTCAGAAGGTTAAGAGTTTTCAACAAAATAACGTATACAGAATATCACAATCAGGCACATAACAGATGCTCAATAAAATGTTAGTTTCCCTCCTCTTTGTCCTTTAGAAGTACACAGCCAATTCATGTTCCCTTAGCCTCATTGTGGGAAATAAGACCCCACCCAGAATAAGAGGAATCTCCTCTGGCTACAGTGTTGGCCCCCACTCGACATGAAGCCCCTCTCTAAGTAAGACCACACCCTGCAATGCCTGACAGAGCAGCCAAAACCCCTCTTGCTCTCTCGACCTCTTTCCTCAGGGGCTCCGGGACCCCGAGACTCTCTCTTTCCTTCCTTCCTTGTACTTACAGTGAGGCAGGGCCTGGGCTCCAATCATCTCCCGCTGTCCTGTAGGCACTAAGCCCAGCTGTGTGTGCAGTGGCAGGGGAAGGGGCCCCCAAGCTTCCCACTCCACCTTGGCCCCCAGCTTCTTCCCACTCACCCCTCTCACTGCCCCTCCCTGATTGGCAGGATATCCTCAGCTCTGCTGATTCCAAGCCCGCTTCTCCAAACCCATTCCCAGCTGTCATGTCTGTAATTACCAACCTTGCCAGGGGCATTGGACAAGCACAGCAGCACCTCATTTCCAAAGGGTATCCCCCACCCCACCCCACCCCATGCCTCCTACTCTGTACTACTCAGAGTGAAGGGAAGAGATGGAAAGATTCTCCATGACCCACCTCATTTCTCTCCACATCACAAAAAGGTGACAGAGGGCTCCTCAAATCAGGTCACCAAGAGACAAGGTAAAGAAGAGAAGGGCTGCTGAGGGGCAGGGATGAGTAGGATGTACTCGCAGGCCTCTCCACCTCTGCTACCAAAACCTCGCCGTGAACAATGTTACCCACCTGGAAAGGGTAAGTGGAGAAATTTTAGTTCAAGTGAGAGAGAGGGGAAGTTGACACCCTGTAAAACAGGAAAACAGGAACCCACGAGGATGAGGGTAGATGCATCCAGGAGGGAGCTGCCCAGGAAAGAGGAGAATATGTCAAGTTTCAAAGTCCCGTCCGACACAGATCCTGAGAAGAAGCAGTAATATCCCACAGCCTCTCCTCTCCCTAGTACCTCCATCCCCACCGACCACATAGGACTTGGTTTTATAAGCAAGGAAACTGAGGCCAAGTCCCCACTGCATACTTCAGAGTCCAATAATATCAAGCTGCACGTAGTTCACTGACACCCCTGACTCTTCTTGCCCTCTCAGCCTCTCCCTGCAGTGCCCTCCTCGGTCCCCTCACTGCCTGCCTAACTCACATGTTAAATCCTGCTAAGGGCAATCCACACCATGGAATATGACTCAGCCATGAAAAGGAATGAAGTCCAATACGTGCTACAACATGGATTGACCTTGAAGATTACTCTAAGTAAGGGAAGCTAGATGCAAAAGGTCACACATTGTATAATTCCATTTATATGAAATATCCAGAATAGGTAAGTCCATAGAGACAAAATGCAGATTGGTGGTGGGGATTGGAGAGGAACCGCTTAATGGGCACTGGTTTTCTTTTGGGATGGTAAAAATGTTTTTAGATAGAGGCCATAGTTGCACGACATTGAGAATGTACTAAGTGCCATTGTTCATCCTAAAATGGTTAATTTTATGTTATGTGAATTTCATCTTAATTAAAAAAAAAAAAATACATCCACTTAAGGACACACCTCCAGGTACCTTCCCTGATACCCACCTCAGGGCCAGTACTCTTACTCTATGTTCTGCTGGGCCCAGAACACACCTCCACATAGCACTCACTAGGCTAAATGACTCCACGTGTTTTGCACATCTCCCCATGAAAGCCTGTCTCATTCGCCCCTCTATCCTCTGTGCTTCACACGACACCTGGCAGATAGGCGGCGCCCAACATGGACTGCCAGAAGAAGAGCATAACCAAAGCCTAGCTCTCCTCCGCAGCCCAGAACTCTCTCCGTAGCAATCTTCAGTCAGAATCCGAACCACACCAGCTACCATTTACTGCTGAGTGCTTCCCGTGTGCCAGGTACCATGTGAAGTACTCTCTACATATTACTTCATTTAATACTCATAAACCTAAGAGGCAGGACCTATTTTTAACTCCGTTATACAGATGAGGCTTCGAAAAGTTATCTATTTTTCTCGGAGGTCACAACTAGGAAGTGGCAAAACCAGAATTTAAGAGTAAGCTGAGGGGTGGTTTCATAGTGTAGTGGTCAGCACGTCTGCTTTACACACAGAAGGTCCTGGGTCTGTGCCCCAGGTGGAGCCAAAGACCATACCCCAGGTGCGCCAGGCCCTGGGTGCAGGCAGCACCAGCACGTGGGAGGAGACACTCTGCCTTAAGAGATCCAGTTCTTAAGGAGAAACTGCAACATCCATTGGTCAGGGGTGGAAGAGCCAAGGGGTGGGGAATTAAAGAAAGTGGGGGAAAGTAAGCTGAAACCCAGGGAAGGAGGCCTCTGTGGGGAACCTAGGATTCCTTGAGGAAGGCCCCACCTGGGGTTGGAGGATAGCATCTTAAGACATCTAAGAGGCTGAGGAATGGAGGAAAGGGGTTCTTAAACTCCAAAGTCACACCACTATACTCTTAAGCACTAATTCTAACCATGTCAGACTCTTTCTTTTGGCCTCACAGTGTGTGGAGCTGGTGGAGGAATGAGCCACAGAGACACCTGGAGTCCCTAAAACTCAAGAGACTATCGATAAAGGGAGTCCCAGAGCTCTTCCCCCAAAGTTCTGTTAGCCAAGTTCACGGCCCCCCTAACGGGAAAGACCTCTTGGAAACCAGATGAGCAGATAAAAGTCTGCCCTCCTCTAAGCCCAGAGAAGGGGGCCCTTCCTCAGACCTCAAAGGAGCAGGAGCAGATGGGAACACACCAGAGAGGCCTGCCCCAGAAGAATTAGAGGAAATAGAAGCAGAAGCAAGACTATGGGGGAGGAGGGGCCAATGTGACCACTGGGTCCAGTCTGGAAGTAGTTGCAGAGATGGCACTTCCTATTGTCTGGTCACAATTCCTCCTCCTTGGAAGAGCGCCCCACCAGTATAGCACAGCATATATGCAGTGAGACTGCACAGGGAGAACAAGGAGCCCAAAGACTAAATGCAAGAGCATGCTCGCCACAGGAGACCTACCCACCAGACAGGTCAGACAGTTTGAGAGAATCATACTTTTTTAAAAAATTCAGTCTTCTCCTTCTCTGCCTCTATTCCCAGTGCTAACATTTTCTAACCCCCACCACTCTTATCCCAGGGTCTTAGGAAAGTGGGGAGCCTGAGGACTAAAAAGGGAACATTCCAATCACAAGTGCCCATTAGGGACTCTAACATTCCAATCCAATCCAATCCCACAGAGACCCTAATGGGCAATCACAACCTCAGCTCCTAAAACTGGATGCCTCAACCTGACCTCTGGCAGCAAGAGGAAAATGGCTGAGAGAGTGAGATGAGCAAACAAGGTGTGCACCTGAAAGGCCAGCCCCTTCCCTTCACTCCAAAACAGAAAGACGAGAGAAGAGGAAAAGGGGATGGCTGCTGCTTCTCTGAGAAGACTGCCAATTCCTGAGCAATGTGACTTCCTACCTTGCTATCATAATGATGGGACATGGGTGCCTGCCCCTTCCCCAACTCGGGCATCTGCCCCTCTTGCAAGCTCAGCCTCTATTCTTCACCCTGAGATGGGGCCCCAGACCACAGCCCCATCCAATCTCTCTTCTTGCCAGTGAAAAGGGAAACTATGCAACAAACCACACAGACATACTTCCAGAAACTCCTGAAGAACACCTCCCGCTCCACTCCATGCCCCCCCAGCTCCCGCTGGCCTCTCCAGAGCTCCCATGCCACCTTTTCAACCTCATGGAGAAGAACTCAAGTTGTTCTGCACCAGGTCTCCTCCCTCCAGCAAGCATGCTCCTTCCTCTCGCCTCCATCCATTCCAATACCCCAAGACTCCTCGGGAACTGTTAGATCCTGGAGGCAGGGCAGTTAGTGGGCCTGGAAGCAGAAACTCCAAAACAGCTTTCCAAGTGAACTGTGACCAGAGGGGGCAGAATTGAGTCTGGAAAGCCAAGAATGTAGCCTCTCCAAGCATTAGAATCCAACCTATGTTTGGGGCGCAGGGGTCCCTCTTATTCTTCCCCTTGACTCCTCCAATCCTCATTTCACTAAGACTACAACCAGAATCCCTATTCCTCATACCACACATCCTTTTCCAGAAAAACTCACTTCCCAAAACAGGCCCCTCATAAGATGTCCCACTCACTCTCACCCATAGGTCTCAGAAACTTAAGGCAGTACCCTCAAACCAAGTCAGGGACATCCAGGAAGCCTTAGAATCCTCCAGACAGCCTTCCTTTTGTGCTTTCTGCCAGGAAAATCTGCCTGCAGGGGCAAGAGGTAGTACCCCCAACACACTCAAAAACGTACACCACCTAAGGCAGGCACACACACACTGGTACTTATTCATCTGCAAAGGTTACACCCAAGAGAACACATTCATTCACACGGCTTCCCAGGACACAGGTGCACACATACATCCGGGGTATGCCCCATTCTGCTCTTATACCACCAATCTTCCCCGGTACCTATACACCGCTTTCCCATAAACCCTTCCCGGTTTCACACACACAGACACATACCTTCCCCAGAGTGTACGCATAAATTCACATCCAAACACACAGCAGATTCATGGTCAGCAGCTCTCTGGGTGCACACACACTCAGGCACAGAAAAACATCTACACCTCCAAACCCAGGGGCCCACCTGCAGGACACACAAAAACAAAGAATCATGCACATTGGTCTTCCATCAATCCTTTAAAACTCACTAGTGCACAGCCCAAGATCCCTCATATGAGTAAACAGGAGTGAGCAAAGGGATGCCGGCTCCTGATCCCTGGGCCATACCCAGTGCCCGGGTGCCCAGGCTGCTAGTCCCATTCTCGAGCTGCAAACACACAGCCTCTTACTCGCCTGCGCCGGCTCTCCAGACCTGACATTACACCCTGAACCATACCTGTCCCGTCCCTCCCTATACTCTTGTGGTGTTGATGCACCCTAAGCACCCTCGCTTCCAATATCTCCAGACCCCAATCCTTCCACTGTCTCTCCCCCCACCTCCAATACACACACCCAGTCTCCGGCTTTAACCGGCTCCCCCGGGATCATTAAGGGCCCAGGAAAGTCCCGGGCTCTCCAGGCCCGGCTCCGCCCCACCATGCACCCCTTCCCCTCCCCAAAACTGGGGAGGGTTCCTCTGTGCAGTGGTGGAGCAGGCCGGAAGGGGGTTGCCCTGCGCCTCCCTTCCCCCATGAGCCACCCTGCCCAATCAAGGGTCGGGCACCCCCTGGTTCCTTGCACGATTGTCCTTTTCTGTTTCTTTTTCTTTTTTTTTTTTTTTTCCGCAGCTCCATACATTAACCTGTGTAACCTCAGCAGGTGAGTTCAGCTGTCCGGGCTGCATCTTCTCCATTATAAATATGGGGTAGACAATGAATTCTATGAGGTTGTATCCGCAGCGCCCCGGGTCGCTCCGAACTCCGTGCTCCCGGCTCGGCAGTGGGGACCGCGGGGATGTGGAGGGGGCTCCGGAGCCTAGTCCGTCCCCTCTGCGTCCCAGACCGCTGCCTCTGCCCCCTCAAGGCCCCGGGACAGGGGGCCGGGGGCAATGGGGGGCGCTCAGGCTCCCATGGCGGGACCAGGGATCTAGGAATCAGGGATCGGGAATCAGACCTGGAGCCGGCGGCGAAGGGGGAGGGGAGGAGGCGCGAGGGGGGGCTGCAGGGGGCGGGGAACCAGTTCACAGTGCCGCCTCCCGGCTGTTCCCGTGGTCACCGCCCTCCCGCCGCTGCATCCATTGTTTGCGGCCCAGCTCTTCCCGGAGTCACGGCTCCCCCCAACCTCCGCCTCCATATACCCTGCGGCCCTCGGCGATCCTCGGACTCGGCGGCGGTGCTGCGACTCCGGCCCCAAACGTAAACCTAGGGGTACCTCGACTCCTGGCCTTGGCCCAGCCTACAGGCTGCTTTCCTCGGCCTCCCTTCCCCTGTCGGAGACGGAGCCCCCAACCCCCCGGGGATGGCCGAGTTCAGTACTTGAGGGCCACAAACCCGGCTACACAAAGTCCAATGGAATCTGGGACGTGGAAAGATTGATTTCCCACTCCCCACCCCCAAGGCTGCGAGAAGGGAGAATCATCCCTGATTTTAATTAGTAGCGAGAGGCGCGTCCCCCTTCCCATGCTTACGGGGTTTTCCCTGACACCGACACCACCATATCCGCCCCCCGCTTCCAGAAATAATTTAATTACTTGGTGTTTTAGCTGCGAGCAGCGGCCGCCCAGTCAGTCTGGGACGCTCCTTCATTAACACTTTTTCCTCCCCTCTGGTTTGAGCGTTGGGATTAATTACAAAGGGAACCCTGTCCTAGGGTTGCAGGGAGGGCGGGGGCACCACTAGGGCGCCGGGAGTTCGGATGGCGGAGAGGGGCCCTTCTGCTAGGAAACCTCCGAGAGTATAAATGATTTGACCTGGTCAGTCTTTAACCCCGAGCAGGCTGGGCTCTCGACTCCAGGGATTTCAGATACCTTAGAGTTGAAGGTACTACACAGGGATAACAGGGTACCTAAAAATATCCGCCATAATTGGGACATTTCTGCCTTTGAACACTCCCAAGAAACCTGTTGGGGTTCATGAAGTGGGGCAATACACGGAAGCCACCAAGAGTGACCCCCACCATAAAAGTCTAGGCTGTGGGAAGTCCATGTTTCTCTTGGAGGGAGTGAAAGCAAAAGGATGATTATATTATCATTAGTATTGTCCTGCAACCCCGCACTTACCTAGAATAGTAATACTTCAAAAGCCCCTCCACATACTTCTCCCTGGGCAGGGCAAAACCCTCAACACCTCAGCAGCCTCCAGTTCCCAATCCTGATATCTTCTCTCTCAAACCTGTGATTAAGAAGTCCCAAGGAAGGAAAAGCCCAGCCTCTGTTTCTCACTCCTTGGGGAATTTTGCTCCTCCCTGATGATTTTTTTTTTTTTTCTGAGACCTAATCTTATCCCTTGTGGTGGTTCATTCTAACCTGACCAAAGATGAGGACAGAGCCATCTTCATCTGCAGCATGACCATTTGAAGATGGAGAACGTTTAGAAATACTTCCCTACTCTTATGTCTGCACCCTTGCCTCTCCTCATCCTCCTTTCCCACATCCTGGGTCAGCAAGGGGCTGAGCACCATGACTACATGGAATATAGAGAATTTTCATTTCAGGTACCCAAGTTCCTACATGCATCCAGGCTTGTTCAGTTGCTGCCTATCGTATGCCAGGATCTGGGCTGCGCTGTTCCGGCAGTGACCACAACCAGGTATATGAGGGACAAAGAGCAAAAGAGCTGAGGAAGGGTAAAGGGAGATAGGGAGGCCTTAGAGTGTTCCCAGCCCTGCCCAGAGCACACCCCTAGTGCTGGGCAGCAAGTGTATAATTTGATACAGTGTCGGGCCGCCCTAACTCCTATGGCCGTGACTGGCTATCCAGCAGATTTAATGGGAATGAAAGGCCCAAAGAATCAGAAACAGAGATTCTGACGCCAGAATTACAGATAATTCTGTACAGCGACCCCACATAGAGCTCAAAACCTGAGTCAAGAAGTCAACAGGTGAGGCTTCAGGATTAACAGATATCAGACATCAAACTGAAATAAGCTTAGTCTCTCATTTTTCTTCTCTGAGGGTGAGATTAGAGCCTTTCAATTATATCTCTGTAATGAAAACACTGGATTACAGAGAAGTCCAACATGAAATTGGATTAATGTGGTGTGTCCCATGCAGCAATTCACTGGACTGCCCTTCACCCTCACTACAAGGATGGAAACCCACCTGGATCTCACATCCTTAATTCGAAGAGTGGGGAAATAGAGACCAAAAGAAGAGGCTCATGTGCCCCAGGCCCCAAGGGTCCTAGACTAATTCTTCAGGAGGGCAAGGCACTGAGGTGATATCCAACTAAGATCTTCCCAAGGGGGCCCACCTACAGTGACAGAGGGAGGTCAGAAGCCTGAAGGACAACAGAGTAGAACAGATTTGAATGCACAGCTCAGCTCCTAGCTTTGAGGACATGATTTAGTGATTCTAATGTGAGAACCACTAAATCAAACTCTTTCTAATTTCTTCAAGCCTCAATTCTTATCTATAAAATGGAACTAATAAGGTAAGAGAACTCCCTCCACATGCCCAAGTCAATTCCCAATCAAACTTCCCCTCTCTGTTTCGTGCCTAGGGGATTCCTAGTGCTTTCAGGAATCTTGTTCAAGGAAGGGAGCTCCTAGCCACGAGCCAGGGCCCTCTGTAGATGCTAACCAGCTCACAGGCCTGAGGCAGCAAGGATGGAACAAGCAGACCAGAGGCCACCCTGAAGGGCTGAGTCTCCTGGGGCCCAAGAAGTGGCAGTGGACATTCTCCAAGGGAAAGTCCCAGCTGCAGAGAAGTGTCTGCTTCCCATGCAGATGAAGCAGCTCCCAGAAGTCAAGACCAGAACATGTTGGCGAAGGTTAGGTCTCCCACTCTGATGAAAAGTAGGGCCCTTTCCCAGCACCACTGCTGAGAGAAGGGAATCCTTAGTACCTTGCTCAAACAGAGAAGATTTGTACCCTAGCAGGACGGCCATCAAAGTTCTCCAATGTGAGTGATTAGCAATTTCAGACACTCCCAGGTACAAGTGACCCCAGTAATGTACCCACATCCCAGGCAGGAACCACCATCTTCTTGTAGTGTGCAGATAAAATGGGAGACAGTTTCATCTCCCATGATAATTACAGCTCTTTCTTCAGCATTCACTTTCCTGGAAAGATTACCTCCAATGCTTACAAATGTTAAACCAGTCTATACTGTAGAACAATTGGATTTTGTTTCACTTTTAATGAAAAGAAAACAAAGTAGGAAAAAAAAGCCTTAACTGGTTAAAAGCTCTGCAATGTCATCATGTGAGGTATCTCTCACATAAGCTCCTAATCTCTTTGAGAACAGGACCAAGCCTCATTTATTCTACATTAATGGCCTCTAGAAGTCACTAAGTTAATATTAGTTCCCTTCCCTTCTAATTTCCCTGTCTTTCTCAATTCCTCACCTATCTCAAAACTTTACCACTCCCTATTCATCCAAACTTGATATCAAGTGTGAGTTTCCTCAAATCCCATCCCATTATCATCACTCTAAAAAGTTACCTACAATTAAACCACTGGTTCTCAGCCTTGATTGCAGATTTGAATCACCTAGGAAGCTCTGAAAACATACCCATCCTCAGGACCCATCCTAGACTAATTAAACCAGAAATTTCCAAGGTCCATCCAAGCTATTGGCATTTTTTAAAGTTACCTCAGTGATTCTAATGTGAGAACCACTAAATCAAACTCTAATTCCTTTTTTTTTTTTTGGCAGACTAAGTGCCCGAACCCCTTGCTTGGGACTAATCTCTCCAGGTTTGCCTTAGCTGCTATCCTTTCCCACCTCCATCTATTGTCCCCAATCTCCCCTATATCTAACTTTGACTTCTTCACTCATCTTCACCTAGCAGATGTAACATAACAAAATACCTCCTTCCTTTAGGTAGCTTCCTATTGCTTCCGCCCTCTTTCCTTCTCACTCAACTTTCTTAAAAGAGTAGATTCCTCACCACCATCCTTCATTTCTCAGCTTCTTTCAATTCAACTATTTCCTCAATATTTTTCCTCAGATATTAATACTTCCCAGAATTCCACCTTTGGCCCCTTTGCTCCCCATCCTAAATGGTCTCCCAAAGTAATGTCATTCTCTTCCATGGCTTACTTTAGTCAATGCTTACTATTAATGGTCCCAAATCCAGATCTCTCTTCTGAGCATCAGACTCATATTTCCAGCTAACTATTGGACATTTTAACTTGGCTATTCTCTGGGTACTTCAAATGTAGTAGATTTAAAGGGAACACATTATCTTCCCTCCTCCCTCCCCCGACCCACTTGGCTTATTCAGATCTTTTTCACTTCCAAACTTGAATCATTTCCTTCTAATCTATCTTACTTTTCTGAAGGAGATATAAGACTGTCACACTCCCTTGCCTGAAACAATCCAATGGCTTCCCTCTGTATACAAGATGAAGTCAAAATTTCTTGATGCCCAATGTAAGGACTTCCAATACCAGACTCACTTTCCCCCTCCAGCCTTATCTCCTGTTACTCCTTGTGCATTCAAAGTTCAAATATTCAACACATATACATTCAAACTATGCTCAACTACTGGTTGTTCTGCCAACATGGGGCTCTATTATTGTCTCTGCCTTTACATGATATTTCCTTTACCTGAAAAGTTTTCCCCTTCTTTCTCTGCCTAGAAAATTCTGTTCAATCTTCAAGACTCAGTTATGGTCTCCCCTTTGACTGCTTCCTAACTTTTTTCAAGCAATTAGATGCCTCCTCCCCCAGAGAGCCTCCTTTGTGTTCTCAGAGCTCTGCATTTTTAATGACATTGTATGGTAATTTCTTATTTACATATGTCTGCCCAGCTGGTCTATGAGCTTCTGAAGTGGAAGAACAGTGCTTTACTTATCTTTCTACACCCAGAACTTAGCTCAGTGAATGACATGCAACAGTAAATGTTTGTCTAGTGAAACAGAACAGAGAAGAATAGACTCAGAGGAGATGCACTGTTGAATATCTAATGTGAAAGATAATTGTAAATAAAAATCTAATTGTAAATAAAATATAACATTTTGAGACTGTAAGAGATCTTTCTCTATTTTACAAATGAGGAAACAGGTGCAGAGCAGGTAGTTCATTGCCCCAAAATTATACAACTGTTTAGTGGCAGCACTCAAACTAAAACCTAGGTCTCTTGACTTTGTGTTTAGTAGTCTGTCAACTGCACCAAGTTAACTGAACAATCATTGTTTCACTAGAAATAGAGGTACAGGGCAGTGGCTCTCAGCTTTTAGTGGACTATCGTGTTCTTAGAGACCTTAATGAAAGCTGTAGGATCTCTCCAGAAGAATTCATATAGAATTTCATATCCAGTTTTAGGGGGCACAGGGAGCTAGTGGCTGAGTGAGGGATGATTTGAAGGAAGAAGCATCTAGAAATGGAGAGACTACTGAGAAGGCCAATGTAGTAGTTGAGACAGTGAACAAGAGAGCAGGCTCCAAGACAAGGGTGAATAAAAAAGAAAGTTCAAATTTGAGAGGCAGGTGGGATAGAGTTGTAGAACAAAGAGGCATGCGAGATGACTCAAAGTTTTCTGGCATAGGTATTAAAAAGGATGGTGATGCCACGTATAAAATTAGGGGCTACTGAATGAGATTAGGTTTGAAGGGTAAATAATGTGTTTGCCTTGACAGGTGTCTTAGATGTCTGCAGGCCATCAGGATGGGGATGTTCATAGGAACCTGGCAATAGCACAAGTACCTTCCATATATTCTCCTACCATTCTTTCTGAGCCCATCTGGACAGTCTGTTATTCTCTAAACCAAACACATATTTCCTACCTCCATATCCTTTGTTCATCCTACTCCCTCCTGTATTTGGTGTGCCTTCCATTCACCATCATTATTATCTAAAATATTTCAAGGTCCAATTCAAATGATGTTTTCTCTAGGGAGCCATTCCTGACACTACCAGTTTGACCTAAATCTTACTCTTCTCTGAAATCTTTTTACCATATTTTGTATTTTGAATTTCAGTTATTTGTTATTGAAAAGGCAGACAAAAGAGAAAAAAAGAAACAAAAGACAGATGGTATAGGCAAGTAACAAATAACAAGATGGAGAATTTAAACTCAACTATATCAAAAAACCACAGTAAATGTAAGTAGTCTAAACACCCCAATTAAAAGTCAGAGTTCGTCAGGTTGGATTATAAAAGCGATATCTAACTATATATTGCCTATAAGAAACACCTTTAAATATAAAGACTTGAATAGGTTAAAGGTAAAATGGAAAATATATATCATGCTAACACTAATAAAAATAAAGTTGAAATGGCTATGTTAAAACTAAATAAAGTAGATTTTAGGAGAAACTGTTACCAGAAATAAAGAAGTTCATTTCATAATGATAAAGAGGTCAATTAGTCAAAAAGACATAATAATTCTAAACATTTATGTACCTAATAAGAGAGATTCAAAGTACATGAATCAAAAACTGATAGAACTGCAAGGAGAAACTGACAAGCCACAATACAATCAGAAATGTCAATACCCATCTCTCAATAATTGATAGAACAAATAGACAAAATCAGTAAAGCTATAAAAGACTTGACCAACACTATGAACTAACTCGACTTAATTGATATTTATAGACTATATGACTCAACAACAGTAGAATAACCATTATTTTCAAGCGCACATAGAATATTTACCAAGATAGGCCATATGTCGGGCTATAAAAGAAGTCTAGATAAATTTAAAAGGAATCAGATCATACAAAATATATACTCTGACCACAATGGTTTTAAGTTATATATCAACAATAGATATCTAGAAAATCTCCAAAGATTTGGAAACTAAAAAACATTTTAAATAATAGATAATTCTTGGGAAAAAAAATTGAAAAGGAAATTAAAATTTTTGAACTAAATGAAAATAGAAACACAACATAATAAAATTCGTGGGATATAACTGAAGCAGTTTTTAAAGGGAAATTTATAGCTCTCACAGCCTATATTAGAAAAGGAAAAAAGTTTCAGGTCAATGATATCAGCTTCCACCTGACAAAAATGCAAATTAAACCCAAAGTGAGCAGAAGAAAGGAAATAATAAAGATTTAAGCAGAAATCAGTGAAATAGAAAACAGAAAATCAATAGAGAAAAATCAAGTAAACCAAAAGATGGTTCTCTGAAAAGATAGGTAAAATAGACAAATCTAGCCAGACTGATAAGAAAAACAGAAAGAAAAAAAACCCACAAATGACTGATATCTGGAATGAGAGGTAACATCACTACAGATTCTAAAGATATTAAAAGAATAATAGAATATTATAAAAGGCTTTATGACATTATATATGAATGTAAAAATTTTTTGAAAGTAACAAAATATCAAACTCACTCAAGAAGAAATAGATAATCTGAATTCCCCTATAGCTATTTAAAAAATTGAATTGTAGTTAAAAATCTTCCCAGAAAGAAAACAGCAGGCCCAAATGGCTTTACTGGTGAATTTTACCAAACATTTAAGAAAGAAATAATGCCAATTTTATATACACTCTTCTAGAATATTGAAGCATAGGGAATACTTTCCAGCTCATTATATGATGCCATTATTACTCTGACACCAATATGAGACAAAGACATTATAAGAAAACTACAGACCAATATCTCATTGAATATAAAGGCAAAAATCCTTAACAAGATCTTAGTAACTCAAATACAAACATTGTATAAAAAGGACAATACGTCATGACCAAAAATGCAAGGTGGATTTAACATTGAAAACATTTTAAAAGATTAATAAAAGAAAAACCAAAAACAAGAAAACATGTGGTCATCTCACTGTCAAAAAGAAACATTTGGCAAAAATTCAATATTGATTTCTGATTAAAGAGAGAGAGAGAGAGAGAGAGAGAAACCTCTCAACAAAATTGGAATAGAAGGGAACTTCCTCAAGTTGATAAAGGATATCTACAAAAATAAAACTTTGAAAAACATCATATTTAATGATGAAAGATTGAATACCTTCTTCATAAGATCATAGGAGCAAGGCAAAGATATCTGCTCTCATCGCTTTATTCAACATTATACTAGAGGTTTTAGCCAGTACAATAAAGCAAGAAAAAGAACTAATGGCATCCAGATTGGAAAGAAAGAAGTAAATTATCTTTATTCAGAGATGACATAATCATCTACATAGACAATTCAATGGAATCTACAAAAAAGTTACTAGAACTAATTACTGAGTTTATCGAGGTTTCAAGATACAAGATTAATATACAAAAATTAATTATATTTTTATATACTATATTTGTTTCCCAGGGCTGCCTTAAAGAAGTATTACAAGCTGGGATGGCTTAAAACAGTGGAAATGTATTCCCTCATAGTTCTGGAGACTAGAAGTCTGACATCAAGATGTTGGCAGGACCATGCTTTCTCTAAAGGATCTAGGGGAAAATCTTTCCTTGTTTCTTTCAGCTTACAGTGTTCTGTTTTGTTTTGTTTGCAATTTATGAGTTCCTTGGCCTGTAAATGTATCACTTCAGCTTCTACCTCCATTGTCACATGGCCATCTTTTCCCTGTGAGATTTTACATTGTCTTCCTTCTGTCTGTCTGTATCCAAAGTTCTCTCTTCTTATAAGGACACCAATCATAGATTAAGGGCCCACCCTACTACAGTATAAACTCAACTAATTATATCTGCAAAGACCCTGTTTTTATATAAAGCCACATTCACAGGTACTGGGTGTAAGGATTTCAACATATATTTTGGGGGGACACAATTTAACCCATAACACTAGCAGTGAATACTCAAAAACTTAAATTAAAAATACAATTTATAATACCTGGAAAAAAATATAAAATATTTAAAGATAAATCTGACAAAATATGTGCACTGAAAACTACAAAACATAGTTCTGATCAATTAAAGAAGACCTAAATAAATGGGATGATATACATTGTTCATGGATTGGAAGGCTAAATATTGTTAAGATTTCAATTCTCTCAAAATTGGTCTAAAAATTCAATGCAATCCTAAACAAAATTATAGCCATCTTTCTATAGAAATTGACAATCTGATTCTAAATGTCATATGGAAATGCAAAGAACCTAGAATAGCCAAAACAACTTTGAAAAAGAATAAAGTTGAAAGATATCTTTTATAAATTTGAGATTTATTATAAAGCTATAGTAATCGCAACAGTATAATACAGGCATTAAAAAAGATAAATAGGTCAATGAAACAGAATAGGGAGTTCATAACAGATCCACATATATATGATCAAACGTGCAAAGGCAATGCAGTAGAAAAAAGATAGTCTTTTTAACATAGAACAGTTGGCTACCTAAATGCCAAAAAAATGGGAAGAAAAATATCAATCTATACCTTGCATCGAATACAAAAATTAACTCAAAATTGATCATAAAACTAAATGTAAAACACAAAACTTCCAGAAAAAAATGCAGGAGAAAAATATTTGTGACCTTTAAGTTAGGCAAAGATTTCTTAGCTATGACACTAAAAGCATGATCCACAAAAGGTATAAAATGATAAATTGGACTTTATCAAAATTAAGAACTTCTGCTTTCCAAAGATACTCTAAAGAGACAAGTCTGGGGAAAATATTTACAAATAAAATATTTGATAAAGAACTTGTATCCAGATTATATAAAAAACTCTTAAAACTAAAAAAATAATAAAAAATAAAAAGAAGAAAAGGAAAAGAAAAGAAATGAAAATAAATAAATATGAACATTGTAAATGAAGAAATAAAATTGTTCTTTCAATAAATAAAAGATGAATTGTTCAATAAATGGTATTGGAATAATTGGGTAACCATTTGGAAAAAGCAAAATTGGATTGTTACCTCATTTCTTATATTGAATGGAATGCAGATAAATCAAAAGACCAAAGGTAAACAACAATAAGAACAGCATAATAATAATAATAATAATATGTTTTAGAAGAAAGCAGTGGAGTTTCTTTTTTCTTTTATGATCTTGGATCAAGGAAGGCTAAGGCCTAAGAAACAGAAGCCATAGAAAAAAAGATTATAAATTTGATTAAATAAAAATGTTCTGCATGGCAAAAGAGTTACTATCCATAATCCCATGGATCCTATAATCTTATAATCCTAGAGATGCTACAATCAACT
Source organism: Pteropus alecto (assembly GCF_000325575.1). Classification (NCBI taxonomy): domain Eukaryota; kingdom Metazoa; phylum Chordata; class Mammalia; order Chiroptera; family Pteropodidae; genus Pteropus; species Pteropus alecto. The sequence continues at coordinate 3,486,044 of NW_006443119.1, forward strand.
GAAGAACTGCTAACAATCAAACAAAATAGGAAAAGAATACCTATCACTTTACATCTACCTGAGCAGCAAAATTTAAAAGTTGGATATTATCAAGTGCTAGTGAGGTGGTAAGAAATAGAGATCTTCATGAACTGCTAGTGTAAGCATAAATTGATATGTTTTGTAGCCCTAAAAAAGTGCTTAGTAAAATTGAATATGTGTATGGTCTATAATTCAGCTTCATTTTAGAAATACATTACAAAAATAACCCTACAAAAGATACATAAAATGACATATTCAAGGATACTTACTGCAGCAAAGGACTGGGGAGAAATCTTATATGATAAATTGATGGTGGAATGAACATATGGTATATGTAGATAAAAGTGAACTAGTTCACTTTTAAATCCAATCTCATATATTAAAGCAGAACAGAATCTTAAAACAATATTTAGTAAGAAGAAAAAAAAAAAAGGAAAAGAAACAATGAGATGTACGTCACAATATTGTTCTGAAATGTAAAACACAAAATAATATAATATATTGACCATGGGTACATAAATGTATAAATAGAGAAATGAAAGGGAGCTTCAAATAAAATGCACTAAATAAATGAGTAGATGCCTCTGGGAGGGGTGGAAAGTAAAATAAGGTCAAGGATGGGAAAAGAGGAAACAACAAAAGGAAGGCATGGACCAATTATTTACTCTGCCACAAAATGAGGAATTTAATTGATCATAGCAACTCAATTTTGTAAAGAAGATAAACATTTTTGTTTTACTTAAATTGTACTTTTTGAAAAGAAAAAGTACTGCATAAAGTAAAAAAAAAAATGAAAATTTTTTCAACAGGTCAAAGATATGAATAGGTACTTCACAGAAGAAATACAAACTTCTAATAAGCACTAAATTATTATTATGAACCTGAAATAATAAGAAAAATTCTCATCAAAGAAAATTTGGTATTTGCTTTTGTGCATCAAATTGGAGAAAAAATTAAAAAGAATATTAATTCCATTGCTAAAAAGAGTATGTAGTAATGTGTAGCTGGAAATAATGATAAAGACTTTTTGGAGGGCAATTTGGAAGTGTTTATCAAAATTTTAAATGTGCACTCTTTTTAATCCAGAAGTTCCATTTCTAAGAATCTACTCTCCAAAAATGCTCACATAAGTGTACAAATATATGCATAGAATGATGTGTGCTGTGGCATTGTTATAACAAAAGATTGAAACTAATCTAAATGACCATCAGCTGGAGGATGGTTATATGTTATAATACATATGTCATATGTATAAGTTTAAAGAGTGAAGTTAGTCCACATATACAGATATAAAAAGATGTTTCTAATGTATTGTTAAAGGAAAGTAAGAAGCAGTATATATTAAGATAATAAGAGCAATAATTATCCTCTAATAACCACCATTTACTGAACTTTGTTGTGCACTAGCATTGGGCTAAGGGCCTTAAATGTTATCTCTGAAGAGGAAACAGATGCTCAGAGATTTTAAGTAACTCATCGTAGGTATCACTAAAACCCATTGATTTCAGTACAATTCAATGCGAGGAGGGCAATCATAGAGATATGCATAGAAAGCTAAGGGGACCAGGAGGAGCCAACTTTGCGGTTATGGGAGGGCACACCAAGTCAGGAAGTGTCCTGGAAGAGAAGACATCTGTGTTGTCTTGAAGGATGAATAGGACTTACCTAGGTGAAGTAGGAGAAGGAATCCTATGAGCACAGGCACACAAATAGCAAACAATAGGGAGTACGCCAGAGCTTCTAGCTCTGTAGAATGCTGGAGCACAGAGTGGCTATGGATGGAATGTGGGGCTGCACCGTAAAGGAATTTTTATGCCATGTTGAAAATTTTTTATTTTATTCTAGAAATATTGGAGAAGTTCAGTATAGAACTGTTCTGATTGGATTTGCATTTGGAGTGGGTCACTGATGGCCGTCTGAAGGGCAGATCTGAGAGGAGCTAGCCAAGAGGCAGGGAACCCAGCTAGGTGACTGCGGTTGTGCCAGCGAAGACAAGCAAGGGCATTATAGGTGGAGATATAGAAACAGCTCCAAGCCAGGTTTAGAAGGCAAAATGGAGAGTTGTTGATGATGGATTGAGGTGGGAGTAGGGGGGAAAAAAACATGTGATAGGACAATTGAATGCTGATGGTGCCATGTATTCACATAAGGAACACCAAGCGAAAAGTAGGGTTGAGGGGAGGGGCGAATGAAGGGCCCAGTCTGGGGCATCTAGAGATTACTGGAAGACATCTTGGTACAGAGATTGAGCTCTTCGGTTACAAACCCAGAGAGCCAACTTCCTTCTAGACAGCTCCATGGGATGATAGCTCTTATTCAACTTGTCCTTATTACATCACCACTACCTCCACCGTCCCCATCACAATGCCCGGCAAAGTTTCTCCTATATGGTCTATTTTGAAACATGGCCCCACTATTTCTTCAGGCTCTCAAGTCAGAAACCTGGGAGTTCTCCTCTAGCTTACTCCATTTAACCAGTCACCAAACCCTACTGAATCTACCATTTAAATAGCTTTCCTAAATCTGTTCTCTTTTCTCCATTTCCACTGCCACTGCCTAAATACAGACTCTTTTCTTCTCTCTGATGACCTTGCAGTGGCTTCCTAAAACTGTTCCCTGCACAGATCTTACCTCTGTTCATCTTCAGAACTGCCCTTAAAATGTTATTTCTCAAAGGCAAATCTGATGGTGTTATCTACCCTACTGGAGAACGTCCATTAGTTTCCCATCACTACATCGTAAAGTACAAGCTCCCTAGCACAACATACAGGGCCTCTCCTGACCGGGCCTCTGCTTACCTCTCCAGGCCATTCTCCATCACTCTTCTATCCCACCAGCCCCTTACACTTTATATCCCAACAGTACCAAACTGCTTATAGTGTGCTCTTGCTCACCAAGCCTCCTCAGCTCTCCATGCCTTCTTCCCTACAGTGCCTTCTACCTGGAATATCACTGTCTCAGGTTGGGTTCCCTGGGAAACAGATTCTTGCACTCCGAGACTGTATGCAAGAGAGTACTCTCAGGTATGCTTCTGGGAACACCTGTTGGCTGTGCAAAAGCCGGATTAAGCAGAGAGAGAAACTGAAATGCAATGCAATTGCAGCAGAGGCCTCTGGCAATCCCAAGGGGGATCGCAAGCTGAGATAGTCTGGCTATGAGTCAACACTCCTGGTGCAGGGGAGGTGAGTGCCCCTGTCCAGTGCAGGAGGAGATTTGTGAAGGTGAGAATCTTGACAGCACCTTTGCAGACCTGGCAAACCCCCATCGGTTTTCAAAGTCCAACTCAGGTTTTACCTACTCCCTCCCTCGCCAACACTCTGAGTTAGTCCTTCCTTCTTTGCAAGATGTGTTTACATGTCTGTGTCCCCACACCACCTCCCCAGTAGATGTGGGAGAGCTTGAGTCTACATTTCAGAACCTAGAACAGTGGCTGGCACACACTGACTATTCAATGAAGTATAATGTCTTGAATAAAATGGGATTGACTAATGAAGGAGACAGCTACAAGGCTATAAAAGAAGGCTAGAGTTTAGGTGCTAGTAAGGAGGTTGGTAGCAGCGAGATTCTGATCTCAGGGACCACCTTCTTCTCTCTCTTCACTTGGGAACCAAGATGGAGGCCCTGCTGGCAAGGCCCAAGAGTCCCAAGTTAGAGAGAACAAAGCTCTGAGCTTGAAATGTCCAAAGTGGGGCAGGAACTATTAAAAGACTGTCACCTGTAAATAGCCATGTAGCTGATGGAGCCTGAAGGCAAAAGTAAAATCTAGAGGGAAGGAAAAAAGTTCTAGGGGGAGAAGAAATGAAGTAGCTTCCGGCCTGACAGCTGTCACTCAGATTCCTACATAAAAAAGGACACAAAAACAACACATTGCTGTCTGCACACACAGCAACCACAGAAGCAGGCAAGCACCCCGAGAGACACACTAAATGAAATGGACAAAGACAGGAAAAAAAATCCATCTGAAAATTATAGGACATTAACATATGTGAATGAAACACATATGAATTCTTGTCTTTTTTTGTCCCTAGTCATCAATCAATCCTCATTCACCTTCCAGAAACCTCTGATAAGAACAGGATTCTGGACAGCAGGTTCACCCACATCTCCTTCACCCTTTGTCTTGCCTTCTCTTCCAGTTTCTCAGCAGTCCCCCTCCGCCAGAGGGGGAAGAGTGAGAACGTCTCTGAGTGTGTCCAGCAGGGGGCAGTGTTCAACAAGCAATAATCAGACAAGGTTCACAGAAACTGACTGAAGGGAGGGAACCAAGGAGGAACAAAGGCCAGAGGTCCTTAGACCAACACAGTGTTCTGATCACATCCCCCACCCAGGTCTCCCTCCCTTTTGTTTCTTCAGCCCCCCTCTTCTCAGCGGCAGCGTCTCCATCCTGGGTTTAGTAGATTTCGTAGTTTGGTTTTTCCCAGCTTTCCAGAGAATAATGAGCTAAGGGATCTCCCCTATGGTGTCCCTATAGCCTCTTATCCTCTCCCACACCATCTTTACTTCTAAGGTGGTCAGGACCCCTCTGTTCTCCCTTCAGTTTGTGACTGGTGCTCAGGACCCCACATGAAGGGCTTGATTCCGGGGCAACCTCTGGGAGGTGGGGAAGTACATGCATCCTCACGGGCACACAAGTGATCTGGTGGAGCAGGGCTGGATGTCAGGCCCCTTCACAACTGTACAACAGTGCAGGCTGGCCCTGCTACTAATTGCCCCTGAGGTACCATTCAGTGAGCACTTACCTGCTGAGTTTCAGGATGATCTCATTCAATCCTCAGAATACCCCTGTAAGGCAGATCTTAGTATCTTCCCCAGTTTACAGATGAAGAAGCTGAGACCCAGAGAGAAATGTGGTTTGGTCATTGTAGCACAAAAAGGAAAGTGAGTTTGGAGCTGGGACCCAGGAGCTCTGGCAGCCAGGTGTGAGCTTTCTCTAGCACAATGTTGGTGCTGCTACTGATGCCACACCAGCTCCTTTCTCCCCACTCCCTCTCTGCTTGTGTCCTTCTTCTCTTCCCAAAGTAGCGTTCGAGGACTGTGAATGCTCTGGTTAGCTTCTTTCTTCTGTTCACAATCCTCACACGGTCAGATTTCAAGAGCTCAGGAAAGGACACAGAAAGAGGCAGAAAGATGAAGGAATGGGGCAATAAAAGAGGCTTTCCACATAGAGGAAGAGAAAGCAAAGAAGGCAGGCACTGGACTGGGGATGGAGAAGGAAGGTGGGTAAACTGAGGAAGAGGGCAAAGGCAGGGCCTCCATCGTGTGGGCACAAAGGGGCCATATGCCTGGCAGCCTACACAAAGTGTGTGTGTGTGTGTGTGTGTGTGTGTAAGGGGAGTGGGGGAGGGGTGGCTAAGAGTCCTCTCTCCCCCCACACCACCATCGCCACTACCATTCTCAAACCCCTGGGGCCCTTCTGTCTGCTCTGTCACTAGGGGTGCGGTTTGCTGAGAAAGACGTCAGAGGGGAGCAATTATGACAGACAGGACTTGCAGGGTCAGAGCCTGTGGTAACTAGGGGTGGAAGAGGGCTTGGACAGTTGGAAGGTATATGGCCTGGTGGGAATGGGGGCATGAGGTGCTAGAATCCCCATTGCCTGGTTCCCCCAAACAGCCCCAAGCCCAGTGCTCTTTTAGCCTTCCCTCTCTGCCCCTCTCCTGTCTGTTAGCCCCGAAGCTCTCACTTTTCTCTTAGCCCTGAGCCTAGGGACTCCATGTCCCTGACAGTCTCCTTTTCCAGTGCCTGGTCCCCTCTCCCTTCCCCCTCCCATGTCCTCCCTCTCAAGTCCTGTGAGCTCAGCAGCAGCGAGGCCAATTGATTATCTGAAGAAATTCAGAGCTAGCAGTAGAACAGCTGCAGCTGCCCCCTCTCGACACCCTCAGGCCCTGAGGGATCTCTGAGGGGAGGGGCCCAGTAACCCCTTCTGCCTTTTAGCTGGACAAAATAAGGAGAGAGGAAAGCAGAGAGCTCAGGGGACTGTGACTGTGTCAGAGACACAAAGTACTCGGGGGCAGGAATGGAAGGCACTGGGTTCCAGTCCCAGTCCATAATCATGTGTGAGTCCCATCACCCTTGTGGACAGCAGTAACCTGCCTTTAAAACAAAGATGTTGGATTCAATACTTTCCATACTCCCTTCCAACTCTTGCCTCTTTCAGTCCTCAGATTCTCCATGGCCTCAGTTCAGCTCTCCCCCTTGCCATGCTCTAGGCAGAGCACATTTCAGTCTGAGATGGGGAAGGAAAGTTATCAACTCTCTTTCCTAGGTCTAACTCAAACCCCTCTTGCAGCCGATGTCATTCCATGCTCATGGAAGTTAAAAGTGGCACACTTCAGGGACTGAAGGATGACTCAGAATTTCCTTCCCACCATCTGCTTTTAGCCTTCTCAGATGACCTTAAGTTTGGAAAGGATCTTGGAGACCACCTAGGCAGGAATGAGCTCCCTGGCATCACTGCACATGGTTGATTCTCAGGCCTGTCTATTTGGACTCCTCCTCCTCGAGGCTGGCCCTTCCATTGTGGGACAGTTCCAGGTGTTTCAAAGTTTGTCTTGGAGTTAAAATCTGTTTCCTATAACTTCCACCTACTGGTCCTGGTTCTGACTCCTGGGGACACACAGAATATCTGGTTTTGTTTCTTCTCTCAATATTTGAAGATAGATATCACATTGCCACTAAATGTATTCTTGTAAAGACACATATCCTCAGTTTTTCAACTATTCCTTCTGTGAAGCAGCCTCCAGGCCTTTAGTCTTCTTGGCCACGCAACTCTGAATAGTCTCTAGTTTATTAATGTTCTGTTAAAATATGGGGTCCATAGAGAGCCATCTGTCAGGCCGGGCCATTTCAGAGAGACGGAGGGGCCTTGGCAGTATTGTACATAAAGAACCTGGGTTTGAACTTTATCTCTGCCCACAAGCAGCTGTGTGACCTTGGGCAAAGCCTTCCTTCTCTCTTGAGCTTTAGTTCCCTCATTTACAAATTAATTTTAAGTCCCTTCCAGGATTACTTTGATATTCCTTCAGCATTTCTTTTTATCCCTTTCCTATTTTTTCTCTTATTCCTAGGTCCTCCATTGTGTTATCCCCAGTATCCAAGTATTAGGAATACAAATGGGCCAAGAACTGAGATTACAAGGAATTTCGAGCCAGCTTAGAGACAATAACAGAGAAGGCAATGTTTCATGACGTGACTTTTCCCAGGACTGTTAAACCCACAGACACATGTTTAACTTGGGCTACACTGAGACACTTAGCTTATTCTCAGGCCCACAGAGAGCAGGAGCAGAAGCACATCAGAGAGGTCAGAAAGTGTCACTCAATGAGTGCCACGTGGGATACATGGGACTTCACGTAGGGAGGTCTGAGAGCCATGTGTTACGGCTCTCCCTGCACCTCTTTACTCTGTGGCCTCTTCTTCTCTCTGTCTTCATTTACCCACCACTAAGCTCTCATGAC
>NW_006443119.1:3493590-3525947 GCF_000325575.1 Pteropus alecto
TTCCCAAACCAATCAAAATGATTCAAGCCATACCTGGTGCTAGAATGAGGTCACTTTAATTTTTCTTTTTGTATGAAATTGGAAATGCAACAGGAGGGAATCACACACAGGACATAGGACATAGACCCCTAGGGCCTACCCTTGGGGATATTAGGAAGAAAGGAGGGTCATGGGGGACGGCTGGAGAGAGAAAAGAGGCAGGCAGGACTGGGGCGGGATTGTCTGGAGATGGAGGGAGCTGAGGAAGGATCCAGGAGCCCTGGAGTTAGGGGAGAGGCACCATCCCAGAGGACTAGGGTATCAGGACAGATGGATCTGAGGAAAGGATACCGGTGTGGTGAGTGAAGGGGATCCCCACACACAGCCGGAGTTGCAGAAGGAGCATGAAAGAGAAAGAAGTAATCAGGGAGGAAGCAAGAGAGACCTAGCTAGGGCTGCCAGGGCCCCCCTCATTCTTCCCCAAAGTGCACAACTCGGCAATAAATAGTAATATTTATAAATAAATAAGTAAATAAATAGATGAATAAATAAATACATACATAAATAAATAATATCCTTGTAGAGCTAGGAGTTTAGTGTGAGGGAGGAGGAACATGGTAAGAGCAGTGAGCTCCTTTTTTCTTCATAGGTCCTAGGGCCCCAGTCTACTGCTCACCCTGGGGGGTGGGCGGAGCGGGGTGGGGGGGGGGGGTAGTGGGGGAAGGGCAGAAAGCCTGAAGGTGGTTTAGGTGGGGGTCTCTTCCCTTGCTGAAGGTAGCTTAAAGGAGGAAAAAAAATGTAATAAACAGTTCCTAGGACCAGGAGAGCTGAGCATTCCCAGAGGGCAATGATGGGGCACCCTCTGCAGTTGCAGGAGTAACTGGCATGGGTATGCACATTTTCGTGGTGGGCTGGGATGGGGGAGGCAGATGTGAGATCTGGCCCACCTATTCCTTGGGCTGACTATGGGGACATCATCCTCTACCCCAGGATCTTGGTTTCCCTTTCTCTGGCTGCACCCAGGGAGAGAGAAAATTGGGATGGTAGGGGTTGGTGGAAGCAGGGAGGGGGCCAAACAGAGCAGAGAGGGCAAGGCACTTACTACCAAGTAAGATCCAAGGTCTGGATGTGCTAAAGCTCAGTAACAAAACAGAAAACAGGAGGAGGTTTTCCATAATTTCAGCTACTGAGATTAGCTTCACAGGTATTATCTCGCCAGGCACCTCTGCCAAACTGGACTGAGATCTATAGGCAGAAGCTCACTCCACTACCCCACTCTGAGCCCAGCCTTCCCTCTTCCTGTTCTGCTGCCCACTCCCTACTATGGGCAGGAGAAGCTGGAAAGGGTGGAAAGAGGGTGGGAGATAGGAAGTTGGTCTGGGATCTCTAAAAACGTATACCTAGGGTAGAAGAGACAGCAGCCCATGAGAGAGTGGAGGGTGGGGCCCATTGGTGGCAGGCTTAGTAAATCCAGCAAGGGCTGTATACTGACCTCCCAGATACTTCAAACCAGCTGGGCCCCAACCACAAATGGTAGAAGGTGCCCATGAGGACAGCCCTGGGGTGCCTGGAATAGAAGGTCACCTTCGAAATCGGCAGGGGGTGGGGGTCACTCTGCCTGGGCCTGGGGCCTGAGGGACTCCATGCCAGGGTACAGGGCTCAGGAAGGAGCGATGGCTGTTCTACGCAATGGATGGTGAGAAGGGACCTAGCAAGGCCTGGAGAGGAGGGGCGCATGGAGGCCACTTCAGACGTCCAGCACGTGGTTCAGGTAGGAGATGTAGCAGATGGCCAGGCGAAGGATCTCAATCTTGGAGAGCTTCTTGTCGGGGGGCAGCGTGGGCAGCAGCTTGCGCAGCTCTGCGAAAGCCAGATTGAAGGCCTCCACGCGGATGCGCTCCCGTGTGGCGTGGGCCGTGCGGTACTTGGCTGTAGCCCGACGCCGGCGCCGCCGCTCCTCCCTGCTCAAGTGCTGCAGATCTTTCCGTCCAGGCTCTCCAGGCTCCAGGCCCCGGGTCTGGCCCCCTCCTGAACCCCCCGGCCCAGCCCCGTCAGGGCCCGCCCCGCCCCCACAGTCGCTGAAGCCTGACTCCGTCTCAGAGTGGGTGGGAGGCAGGTCCAGCTCCATGGCGTCTGAGTTGAGCATCATGATGGAAGCCCCCTGCCCTTTGAGATCAGGACCCCTTCCCCACCCCTCCCTCTGGGAGCCTGAAAGTTGGTTGTGGGAGGGGCAGGAAGGGCCTGGGCTGGTGGGGTCTGCCACTGAGCTCAAGAAGTCAGAGCTACTTCAGGGTTCCATGGTCAGGGTTCCAGTCAGGAGCCTGAAAGAGAGAAGGGGAAATTGATAGAGAGGAAGGAGGGACAGCTCAGAGATGGGGCAGGCATGAGGAAGGTTTGAGATAGGCTGGGAGGTGAGAGGTACTATAAATGTGGGGTGTGAAGGGTAGAAACAAGGCGGAGATAGGGGCAGCAGGAGAGATAAGCAGGTGGACAGTTGTAAAGGAGTCGGAGGAAAGATAATAAGGAAAAGAATCCAGAAAGTGAGCAACAGGGATGGAGAAGTGATGAGGAGGGCATGGGGAAGGATAAAACTGAGCAAGAGGATTAAAGATATAAATGTAAGACCTATAACTATGCAGCGCTTAGAGGAAAACACGAGGAGCAAGCTTCATGGCATTGGCTTTGGCGATGACTTCTTGACTATGACACCAAAAGCAGGGCAAAAATAGATAAATGAGGCTACATCAAGTTTAAAAACTTTTGTGCATCGAAAGACACAGTCAGCAGAGTGAAAAGGCAACCTACAGAATGGGAGAAAATATTTGCAAATCATATATTTAATAAAGGGTTAAAATCCAGAATATTATAAAGCAGTATAGCTCAAAACAAAGATCAAATGATTCCATTTAAAAATGGGCAAGGACTTGAATAGACATTTTTCCAAAGATGACATACAAATGGCCAACGAACATATGAAAAGAAGCTCAACATCATTAATCATCAGAGAAATGCAAATCAAAACCACAATGAGATATCACCTTACACCCATTAGAATGACTGCTATCAAAAACAGAAAATTCCTATTATTATATATGCGTATATATCTATCTGAATGTACCATACCATGAAATTTTGACAATAACTGAATAAAATTTCACTTTTGGAATTAAACACACACACACACACACACACACACACACACACACACAAATAACAAGTGTTTGGGATGTGGAGAAATTGGGACCCTTGTATCCTATTAGTGGGATTGTAAAATGGTACAACCACTATGGAAAACAGTGTAGCAGTATATATCCCAAAAGAACTGAAATTGGAAAAAAAAAATTCAAATCAGAATCTTGAAGAGGTATCTGCCATCCAATGTTCATTATAGCATTACTCACAATTGCCAAGATATGAGAACAGCTCAAAAGACCATCGACAGATGAATGGATAGAGTGGCATATACATATAATGGAATATTATTTAGCCTTAAAAGGGAAGGAAATCCTTCCACAAAGATGAACCTTGAGGATATTATGCTAAGTAAAATAAGCCAGTGACAAAAAGACATTGTACGATTCCACTTATTTGAGATATGTAAGTAGTCAACTTCATAAAAATGGGAAGCAGGATGGAGGTTCCCAGGGTCTAGGGGATTGGAGAAGGGAAGTAGTTGTTTCATGGATTGTAGATTTTTCGATTTGCAAGATGAAAAATTCGGTTTCATCTGCAAGATGAAAAAGATCTGTTTCACAACAATGCAGATATACTTAACACTACTGAACTGCAAACTTAAAATGGTAAATTTTATGTTGTGTTTTTTACCGCAATAAAAAAAATTTTTAATAATATAAAAAAAAGCGGTGGGAAGCCCCTGAGCAATACTGAAGCCACAGCTCCAAGGGAGTTTGGCTGTGACTCTAACCTTTCCCAGTTGTGAGGACAGAAATACAAGCCTTGGCCCCTCTGATCCCCTCCCTCCCAGGGCCCCACTCCACCCTTGCTATTTCTGTGTGACGGGGGAGGCCAGGATAAACATGCAGATTGCCCATTGTAGAGTGCACTGGGACATATGGAGCTTGGCACAGCTGCCCCAGCTCAGTCCCTCTCAGCCTACCGCCCACTCCCAGACACAACCACCGCAGACACTAGGTCCTACCACCCTGTCCACTAGAGTCAGGTGAAGATATCTCCTCTGGCTATAATTCCCCTGTTCAGAACCAGCTCTTTCCTCTATCTCTGTCCCCAACAACCTCAGTCCTTCTTCTGGCCCTTCCTCTGCAAGGAAGATTGAGGAAAGGGAACATAATCAGCTTTCCACTTTGAACCCTCCTACAGCCCAAGGCCAGTTCAGACAGGGCCTGCAGAGGAGGATGTGGATAGCTTCCTGAAACCACCATTACGGGGCTTGGCTAAGGTTTGCTTGTCCCTTAACCAGAGGAGGTTAAGGTGAGTCAGCAGGAGAACTGCCTGGGAAGCCTAGGGAAAGGGCTCTGCTTCGGAGGCTCTTAAGCAGGAACAGTGGGCCACCCCCTGTGAGCTCAGCCAACTTAACAGCCAGAAACAGAAGCACCGAGGCTCCTTCATAGTCGCCATCTCCCCTTCCTCACCAGTCCTGGTTCTCCTGCCTGACAGACATTCTCACAGGGGTCAGGACCCCCCAGCCTTGCCCCACCCCAATGCACAGAAGACAGGCTCAATTGTAGTCGACAAATAGTTACTAAGCTGGTGGGGGGGGGGGGCGGGGAGGCAGGCAGCACTGCAGGGTCATCAACATCTGACTGGCACATACACACAAAACCATAACAAAACAGAAGGTGGTTAGTCCCGAAATTAGAACACACTCCATATTCTGGGGTCCAAAGGAACAAGAGGGGATGGCAATAGTGTGGGAGGCCCCAAAGTCAACATCTTCTGGTACATGTTCAATGCCCCAACTCCCCACCCCTATGCTTCAGGAGTCCAGCTGTGGGTTTCTTAACATGTCTATCACAGACCGATTCTCCCTCTGTCTGGTCCCCATGTTCCTGCATCCCTGATGGCTTTTCTATGCCCTCCCTTCCCCTCCTATCTGCTCCCAATCTGACCCCTGGCCCATCTCCACCTGGCCCCACTGTCCTCCCCAGTTCTAGTCCTGGCACCAGCTTCCATTTACCCATCAAGTCCTCACCCCAAAATCCACTTCTGGTCTCAAAGTTCCAGGCTCCGAGGATCAGGGAGAGCAGCAATTCCAAGCATCCAGGACAGGACTTCCTGCCTCCACTTCTGTCATCCCCAACCCGACTGAGTCAAAGGGGAGAGGTGGGAAGAGGAAGGGGCAGGGCAGATAGACACAGCTCACTAGAGATAGAAGAACTAGAGGAAGGTTCTGGGAGGGGACTTGAGCCAGAGAGTGGGAGGGACACGGCCACCCCTCCCAGCCCATGGTTCCCTCTTTACCTAGGAGGACCCTGTGAGGGGATCCAAGCTGGCAGGACAGGGGCAGCGCTGACAGCCCCAGTCTTCTCTGGCTGCTCAGAAAACATCCATCTGCAAAGTTAGTGACCAGCTTTCTAGAGCTCTCAGGGGCAGCGTGGTGTGGCTGGACAGGCTCCGGGGCAGATGAGAGGGGCACACATGGTGGGGATATAGGGCCCAGGCAGAGGGGGTGGGCTTGGCCAGGTACTGGAGCCACCAGTACTCACACTCCCGAACACACTCACAGACATACACACCTGAGCTGGCCCAGCCCTATGTATATATATGGAGATACACACACACACCCCCAGCTCTCCATTGGCTGGCCTAGGCTCCCCCCCTCATCAATATTAAACAGGCAGGCCAGGCAGCCATTGGCAGAGAGACCTGCGAACCCTCCCGGGAGCTGGGGGCAGGGGCTGGCCCTGGGGGGGGGGGCAGGGAGTGGGGGAGCAGGGACATCTGTTCTCCATGCATATTTCATAAGCAAGAAATGGAGAGCTGGGGAAGGGGTGGGGCTGGGGCGAGAGCCAGGGCAGGATCACAGATGAACCCCTCAGTCTCTCCTACCAGAGGCAGCAGGAACAGAGACCTCTAGGAAGCCCGGTTTAAGTACCATGAGCCCATTCTGAGTCCCAGTATGACTTTGACAGCTCCTTCCCATGTTTCTTTTTCATGGGAAGAAGGCTCTCCAAGGTATTAACAGAGAAATCTAGAAAAGCACAAGTGGACAGCACTAAAACGAAGGACAGGACCCAAGAGTCCTTTCCCTCACCAAGCTCTCATCCTTCATAATGCTAATACCCAACAGTCTCCTTGCCAGGCTGCCTGTGGCTGCTGTTCAGGGCCCTGCTCTCATCACCCTGAGACTCAATCACTCCACATCCTCTTATGCCAGCTCCCATTCTCTCACCTACCCCATCACAGCGGGTGGGGGGCAGGATCAAATTCTTGACATAGATCCCACGAGGAGCTTTTCTAGGCTGCCCAGCCCAACCTGACCCATTGGGAATTAGGGGTCTTAGGAGGAAAGAAGTCAGGGCTAAAAGGAGCAAAGTGGAAGAGAGAGAAAGAACCAGTATTGGAAGGACACTGGGAGAGGAGGGCAGGGCAGCCCAGGCAGCTTCGCATATGCTGGGCCATCTAATGAGCAATAAGAAAATTACATAGAAAATTATATGCAAATGGCCATTAATTAAGTTTATATCAATAGCTCAGCTGCCTCCCTCCTGTGTGTGTGTGTATGTGTGTGTGTGTGTGCATGCGCACGCATGCACATACGTGCACATTGCAGAGTGGCAAGAGCTGGGACCAAGGGAAGTACAGAGAGGCAGCAGGACAGGTGTCAGTGTCTTAAGTTCTCTCCCCTACTCAGCTGTGGAATGTCTTCACTGAACCTTTGTGAGTACCTGGAACCATGGCTGGGAGGACTCCAGAGACCGTGTGCTACAGTGAAGAAGGCCCTTTTGGCTATGTGATCTCTAACAAGTAACGTAACTCCTTGAGCCTCAACTGTCCTTTTCTGTAAAATGAGGTTAATTCTAGCTGCTTCTTAGGTTGGCATGGAGATTAAATGAGATAATGCATGTGACCAGGGCCAGCACCTTAGTAGGACCATAAACTCCCTTCAGGCTGTTGGAGGCATTTGCCATTTCCCTGCTTTGATCAACCTATTCTGGGCTTTCTCCAGGGTGAGGCGTTCCCTAAGGGGAGTCCTGTGATTCTTCCCCAAGCTCTCCCACCCCTCCTCACTCCCAGGTCTGGGAGGTGCCAACTCCCACCTGGGCAGGCCCAGACAGGTGCCCAGGCGCCAGCAGATGGGCTGAGCTGGAGGGGAAAGGAGGCTTGAGGAGGGGGGTGGGGGGCAGGGGATCAGGTGGCATCTTAGTTCTTGCATCATCATTGCCATGGTGCTGATTAAAAACCAATCTCCATCTAATGAGCCCCCAGCTACAACAATTCTACCTCCCCCTCTTCTGCCCTCCACCCCATCCAAGAAATTGGGATACCAAGAGACTCAGGAGAGCGTGCCATGAAGGAGAGGAGAGATATGGACAAATGGGAGATGAAGAAGCAGAGGAAAAAGAACATGGAGAGAGATTAAGACCCAGAAAGAGAGGAAAAGATAAGAAAATAGTCACCGGATAACAGACATGGGGAAGACTTGTCACAGGGAGGTGGACATAGGGAATGGGGGGAAAGACAGGGGGGAGGGGGAGAAAGAGAGAGAGAGAGATTGAAATTGATTGATTGATTGATGATGGGAACAGAATTGCCAGGTTGCCAAGACTTTGTGGGAGACTCAGAGGTGCAAGATATGGTGGGGAGGCAGGGACATGGGAGAGACCTGAAAAGAGGAGACCATTAAGGAGACACAGACCTGAGCAAAATACAGATGTGGAAAAACACTGATGTTCAGGGATGGACAGATACTGATACTGGGAGAGAGTCCTGAGGAAAGCCCCAAGACAGGATAGAGACATGCAGACATGAGAGAGGCAGAGTGCAGACAGTTGTGAGGAACCAAAACAAACAAACAAACAAACAAACAAAAACCTAGACAAGATGTGGAGGCACGATAAACAGATCTATAGAGATGAGGGACTGCTGCTGATCCCAAAGAGTGAGACACTGAGGAAAACAAAAGCAGAACCCAGAGACACCCTAGCAACAGGAGGAAATCCTCTTCCCAATCTCCCTCCTTTTAGAACTTTTAGCTCAGATCCTTTGACCCTGCAACCTCCAGCCTTGAAGCACCCAGGTCATGCTGCCCACAGTACAAGCTGAGGTTTGATGGTAAAGGGGAGTCCAAGAGTGCTCCGGGACCACCTCTTTCTCCTCCTCACAAGTCTTCACTCAGGGATTTAGCTTTTGATCCTTAGGGGAGTAGCTAAAGAGAACATCATCTGATAAAGAGGAGCTAAAAGTATGGAGTGGTGAAAAGAACCACTAATTGTACTGAACTGGGGGCCAATAGACTGGGTCCAAGTCCTGATGACCTTGGACAAGTCACTTAACGTTGACTGAGTCTGCTTTTGTTATCTGTGAAGTGGGGATAATGTTGCCTTCCCAAAAGGGCTTTTGTTATACCATGTATAGGAAAGTCCCAGGTAAACTGTGAAGTGTTCACCCCAACTTTTACATTTGTGCACGGGGACCTTAAGGTGGCAAGAAGTTTCCTCCACGCGTATAGGGGGCATTATGATTAAGAGAGGCTGGGGAGGCTCTGAAGTCAGTTCAGGTTGACGGCAGCCCCGGTCAGCCAGGGGGAAGAACTCTGGAGTTTCGTGGGGGTCGTTGCTGTAAGGAGGGCAGGAGGAACAGGGTCTGGGGATGGGGTGATGCGGATGGCTCTATGGTTATCGTTATTTTGCTCTTTACAGGTGTTCTCTTTTTCAGCTTGGTACAATCTCTTTTCATCTCCGCACAGCCTTGAAGTAGATTGTTGGGGAGGGAGGTTGGTGTGTAGAGAAGACCCTGGGGCCTGGACGTAGTCCTCGAGGATGGGGGGAGGGACTGAGGAGCTGGGAAGCAGTGGGTTTGGCAGGAGAGGGGGTGACATATGCGGGGAGCCCTGGGGACCCAACCAGGCAAGCAGGCTGGCAGGGAGAGCACACAGCATTAACCCTTGCTGTGCCACACTGCCTGACCCTTCTTGAGGGTGGCCCATGGCTGGAGGTGCTGTGCTCTGGGTCACAGGAGCAAGGCGGGCAGGAAGAACCCATGTGTTCTTGGGGAGCAGCTTCAGGTCTTAGATCTTCTACAATCTTTGAGGTTCTTCCCTTGCCTGCTTCCACTGTCTCTGTCAATCTGTCTTTCTCTGTCTCCACCTCTCCATGCCTCTAGAAGGTGACAGCGGGTCTCCACTCTGGCTTACTACACAATCTGTCACTCTCTGCTGCCAGCCTGGCTGGAAGCTCCCCTTTTCAGTGCCGAGGCCCCTGAGCCCTCTTCTGCCCCTGGCCCCATAGGCCCTGCTGCCTTTGTCTCCTAAGGCAGCCTCCCCTTTCTTCTTTCCTCTCCACTCACCTCTTCTCAGCTCAGAGCCCATCTCCAATCCCATTATGGCCTCCAACCACTGCACACCCTCCCCCAGCCTCTCCTCTTCCCTCCCCCATCCATCTGTCTTCCCTGAAGCTCTCTTCTTTGTGTCCACCCATCTGTCACCAGCAGCTCTGGGCCCACTCCTCTCCAGGCCACACCCCCCTGGCCTTTCTTCCCTCAGGCTTGGTTCACTCCCAGCACTCCCAGCTTCTTTCTCCTCCTTTGGCCCTACTAGGTGTCCCTACTTCCTCTATCTCATTTCTAATTTGCTTTTTCCTGGTGCCTTCTTTCATGTTTTTCCTTTTTCCCCTCTAGTTTCTTCGACTTCTCTTCAGTTGATGGGACAGTGGGGGAAAGTGAGGACTCTAAGTTCCTAGCCCCAAGCCCCTGAGCAGCCAGCCAGCCTGGGCCAGAGGCTGGTAACATTTACTCACAGTTGCATCACCATCTCAGGCCTCCTGAGATGCCCCCTACACTTCTGCTCAAAGTTTTCACCGGCTGGGAACAGGGGTTACAGCTGCCCTTCTCCACAGCAGGCGTACGGGAGCTCCTCCACCTTCTGAGTGAGGATTCAGGAAGGAAGAAACATCCGACCTGAGGCCCATTTAGATTCTGACCTTGCAAGGGTCTCTGCTTCCCAAGAACTTTCCACAACTCCTACCAAGCTTATTTTGCAAATGGGATGCTGAATGACAGGCCTCTTTTCTATCGCATTAGGCCACAATCTCCCTAAATTCCTACTGTCTCTGGACCAGTGGACTACAAGTGCCCCTCAGGCTGCATTCTTTAGAATTGACCCCACAAACTTAGAAAGTTAATCAATTATCAACCTTTCAAATCAACCCTGCCCCGAGGAGTTTAAGATAAAAGGGAGAAAGAGAGGTCACACAGAACCAGACCTCATAGCCATAGCCAGGGCAGGGGGAACTAAGAGATCAGTCCCTGACTCCCCTTTGCTTAGATGAGAACACTGGGGCCCAAAAAGGGGAAGTGTCCTTTCTAAAGCCACACAGAACATCAGGATACACCAGGAAATCTGGCCTGAGCTCTTCCCACAATGGGAAACTCCTCCTTACTGGCCTCACTCAAACTCTCCACCCTCTGGACTTGGGTAGAACAGTTTACAGCGCTGATGTCGTTTTGCACAGATGTATGCTGCCTCGCCTGGTTTTCTTGTGTCATGTCTCATCCTGCCATCTAGACTTTAGGTCTTCAGTCTCTGAGAGAAGGTGGCCTATCTCCTACCCTTTTATACCAGGACAGTGCCTCACCCATAACCACACTCAATAAATGTTTATTACTACTGCAGCTGCCAGTGCGGATATAAGAAATGTTCTAATCTCAGCTCTAATTTGCTGTGTGACCTTAGGTGAGCCACACGAGCCATGTATATAATTTCTAAGGTCTTCTTATATGGTCCCTGGAATAAACAAAGTCCTACTGAATAGGGTGGGATCTTGGTATAGAACACCGAACTCTGAATGAAAAATGTCCTCCCAGGATGGGCATTTGGGAGCAGTGACCCAGATGTGGGAGACAAAAGAGTAAACTCTTCACTCAGAGAAGCTGGGGAGAGACGCTAGCTAATAGGAAAGTCATCAGTGTTGAGGAACAAGGTGTCAAAGGAGGTAGAGAGGCTGGGTCCTGGAGCAGGGTGATCCATTACTCAACTTTCTGCAGGGGCTTGGTGGGAGAGAGGGAGCAATGTGAGCTATCAGTGGGTCAAAGTAGGAAGGAAGGGAAGCCCTGTGGGAAAGGGAGGGACTGAGAGATAAATGTCAGAAGGCAGAGGTGAGCAAGCTAGAGGCAGGCTGAGGAGTTACACTCTGAGGCCCTGACATCCTACCAGCCATTTCCATGTGGTTTCTAGGGCACAGGCGGTACCTGGTGAGGAGCTGGACCACAGCCCCAGAAAGGAAGACCCAGTAGGTCATCTGGGGGCCTGTAATCCTTCTGCAGAGCCTGGCTTCCCAAAGAGCCATGAAAAGAGCCCCACTTTTTGGTTTTATATTTGGGTGTGTGTGTGAAGTGGGGAAGGCAGAAAACGAGCTTGTGTTGAGGATTCTTCCTGAGGCAAGGAGACTGGAGTATCAAAGGTCCTGCATCTTATAGCTTTCTTTCTTGCCCACCCCAAGCCCTTAATTCTGCCCACAACCTCTGCCTCCCTGTTCAGTCCCCTCACTGGTACCCAGCCACTTCCCTGCTTCCTGAAGCCGCTAGCAGGATGAGGGAGCTTAGTGCACTGTCCGCTGGGAGACCTGTTGGCCGAGGGAGGAGTGGAGTCAGCCCAGACGATGGTGGCAGCTGTGCTCGACTCCCGCCAGCACAGTACACAGCTTCTCTAGCTCAAATTGGGAGGGTGCAGTAAAAGGAAGCAGCAGGGTATATTTCCATTTCCCAGAACCCCAAACATGGCCCTGAGGGAACTTGGAAAGAAATCTGGAGGAAAACCACCTCCTCTCAAAAGGATTTGAAAAGGTAAACAGCCCAATCAGGAATCTAAGAGGAAGATTTGGGACTCTGAAAATGGCCAGTTCTTTTCCATCTCTGTGGTCCCCGGGCATGCAAGAGACAGCCTCTTGGCCACAGTGAGGGGAGAAGGCTGGCTTCAGCGCCACTCCTGCTGATTCTTCATTTAGCGGTGCTGCTATTCTCCAGAATTTTGCCTCCGTTAAGACCCAGGGAATTAAGAGTATCTCCAAAGAGCTGAGGTTCTCTTTCTAGAAGAGTCCCAAAACCACTCATTTTGGTCTATAAAATGCCCGCCATCAACAAAAGCCCACACTTCTCAGCATGCCGCCCAAGGGCCTTCATTACTTGGCTCTTGCTTCTCCTGATGACCCTTACAGTGCGGGCATATTGAGTAACTCCTCATTCCCCAATGTGACTGGTGCCTTCTCTTGGCTCTGTGCCTCCACACATGGTGACTCTAAAATCATACCTCCAATGCCTCCTCCTGTGTGCAACCTTTCTAAATGCCACCCCACTACCCCGAATTCCACTACGTGCTACCAGGACATCCTGGATATTCTGTAATTACTCTGTTTATCACACTGGATCACACCTAGTTGGGAGTGTATCTGTCCCTCCCCTCACCCCTATTTAAGGTCTGTATCCCCCCTCCATTTCTGTACTATCACCAGTGTATAAAAGTGAATAAAGAAATGTCTGCCAAATACCAAGGTGGAAAGAAACTCTGCTAACATCGTTCTTATGAGAAGGAAACCAGGACTCTGAGGGGGCAGAAGGAGCCATTCTTCTAGGACGCCAGCTGGTGTTGACAGAGCCTTATTTCCTGGGCCTCTGGAGTCCCAGAAGACAGCACGCGAGGTAACATTTCTGTAACTTCCAGTCCAGGGTCACTGAACAAGGGTGCCTGGGAAGTATAACAGGTCATGTGGGATAGTCTATTTTAATGAAAGTTGCTATTTATATATTTACACACACACACACACACACACACACACACAAAGGAAAAAGGAAACAACAAAAATAGATATTACAGCTTAATAAAAATGAGCACTGTGGGCTGGAGGTGGGATACCCACCCAGCAGCACACCTACCCTGATGTGCCATCTATGGGCCTGGAGACAGGATGTCAGAGGGAGACAGGAGGCTCAGCCCACAGATCACCCTGTCCTTCTCCTAAGGGCTTCCTTGTAGTTTGTTCCTGGCATTCAACCTTTCATGTCCTTCCTGGTCAGGAAGGTGTTTAGGTACAGGGGTGGGGCGGGGAGCAGAGAAAAGTACAGGGTAGAATGGAAAGCGTAGAAGAGGGATCCTGAAGAATGGTAAGTTAGGGTGGGCAACTAGGAGTTAAATAGGAGCAAAAAGCTTCTATTTGTCATCCCAGAGGCTGGCAGGGGCGAAGAAGAAGAAATGGGGAAGAGGAGAACGGAAGGGGGAGATGGGGAGGGAGGGGACTTGTTTATCTCACTGTCTCCTTTGTGCAGTTCCACGTCTTTATGTTAATCTCAGCCTTAGCCAGGCCCAGAGAGGTTCCAGTGAGAAACTAGTGGTTTCTGTCCCAGAGGGACAAATGATCTAGGAAGTGAACCGCAGAGCTGGCAGGAAAAGCTGGGGTTCTCCTCAAAAAGACACAGCACCCGGCTCCCGGGGAGCAATGAACAGGACATCGGCTTTGGCATTGATGCAGTAGGTGATGATGAGAGAGAAGACGAGGACGCCGAAGCCTACCGTCAGGGTGACGAACTGCAGGGGGAAGAGAGGTGCTCTCAGATTATCTCAGTGCAGTGTGGGTAATTGCCTGGGGGTGGGAGCCAGGATGTCGGATATTCTGGAGCTGTCTCAAAGTACCAAGTATTGAACGATCATAGACAATATCTCCCAATCTCGACTCAGTCTCCCCATTTGAAAAGTACAGTACCTCTGTTCTTGCTTCAATCCTGTATTACTTAAATTTTAAGTAATCTTAGCATCCTGAAGGCAAGACCCACTAATTTTGATTCTCTTGTGGCAATTACATTACTGACTTACATGTGACAAGTGCTCGATAAACACTGGGCTGACTCATCCCAGCTATGCCAGGTGGTACTGCCAGTGGGAGTGGAGCTGTGGAAGGGCTACCTGGGGACCAGAGGGTAAAGAGTATCTCCATGGTCCTCTATGGGAGCATATCCCCAGAATGAACACAGTCTCAGCCTATCAGTGAAGACGAGCTTCCTAATGGGGGTATATTGGCTGACAACAGACAGACCTATAGTAGGTTCTTGTGGCAAACCTGGGGCAAATGGAGGTGGAAGGGTGTATGAGACAAGAGGAAACAGAAAGAGATCAAATAGATCTCTGCCACTACTCCTCCCCCGTCTCACCTCAAGCTCCTTGCTGGCTATCAGAAATATCCGGGCGCTGATGTCTTTCCAGCGGCTCTCAGTCCACGTAGAGTACTCAGTAGAGCCCCACTGCCCAAGTTCGAAGGCAGGGGACAAGGCCCTGGCCAGTCGTGCCGTGGAGCGCACACATCGGGGAAGCCGGTCTGTCTGGTTGGAGTTCATAGGGCCCTGAACCCATGTGTACTCATACAGCTGCACAAGAAAACAGGCCAGAGTACAGCTAAAGTGACCCTTTCTCACTCACTCCCTTTACCCTTCAGATGGTCCCTTTCACCCAGGTTACTGCCTCTTTAACACTCAAGTTCAGAGGGCTACATCCCTCCACCTCTCCATCTCAAGCCCTTGGGTCCAACTGGGCCTAGAAGATCCTCCAATTTTCCCAAGAGAAAGGGACCCTTGGGGCACCTCCAAAACCCACTACCACTCACATCCTTGTTTTCATTGGGGACTTTACTTGGATCTTGGCACTGCTCTCGGGTAAGGTCTGTCACCTCGCCAGTCAAATTTGCCAAAGCACACTGGACAATGTAAGTGGTGTTGGTAGGGCTGGAGACAGCGATGTAATGCTGAAGAGGTCCGTCACCTGATTGAAGACAACAGAGAAGGATTTGGTCGGTGGAAAGTGCAGCGTAAATGGGCAGAGATAGGAAGAGCCTAGACTAGCCAAAGCCAGAGAAGAGAAAGTTAAGAGAAAAAGATCCAACAAATATCAAGGGAAAGAAAGGGAAACGGGGGAAAAATAGAGGAAAAAGAAAAAAAAATGAAAACTAAACCAAAATGATGACTTTTTCTCTACGCGTTTTGTTGCTTAAGGGCCCCACGCCCACCAGGTGCTCACCCAAGAAGGACCTGAGGTCCTGCCTGAGGAATGACTGGAACCATGAGTTGTTGGCTCTGACCAGGAAGCCATAAAGCAGGCGGGTAACCTAGGATTGGAACAGTGAGAAGAAAGAACCTCGTGACTTGGAGCCCAGGGACAGAGTTATTAGTGGAGACTCAACCATGGGGTAGCAACCTGAGTGGCCAGATAAGACTCTCAGGTGGGGGTCAGTGGCTGGCTCACGAGATGCAGATGAAGCCCGGCCGAGAGCTCTCTGGGGTGTCGGGTATCCTCACAGGGACATGCAGGCATGCTGAATTCCAAGGTTTAGGAGACAGGCAAGGGACATAAAGGATAGGGTGGCCTGTTGAGAAAGGAGCCAGGGCCCATTTGCTCTTACTGTTTGGGGATCAGCCTGAATGTTGTCACTGAACTTGGTTCCTCCTGCAAGCTGGTATAGTGCACGTCCCAGTACCGTGGCCACATCTGCCAGGGCCTGTGGTGGGCGAGGATGCGGGACTGAATGGCCCACTTTTTCTAACCCCAAACAGTAACATTCCAACCATCTTCACTGTGTTCCCCGTGCTCCCACCCAGCCCAGGGCAGTGCTACCTTGGCAGTGTCCGTCACAAAGTTCAGGTCCTCTTCAGGGCTCTGCCATTCGGGGTAGCTCACATTAATGTTCTCAGCAGTGTCATAAATACTCTGGTAATAGCTGCCAGGAAAGCCAGCATGAGCTTTGGCTACACTCAGCCCTACCCTTTTCCTCCCTCAAATGCCCATTACGCAGCAACTTGGTATCTCATTTTTTATCACCCAGGAAGAAGGGAAGAGAGATTAGGATCCCATATTGAAGAAGGTGTGAAGAATGCAGAGGTAGGAGTCAGAGTGGGAGTGGTTAGACTTTTCTGACAGACAAGGTAGAAAGGGTGAATGAGGTCAGAATGTAGGAATCTCCTCCCTAGGATATCTTTAAACACTAGAGATGCTTCTATATTGTTTGGGCTGCAGATATAGGAGGACTGCTAAGATGACTTTTCAGAGAAGCCTGCCACACATTATCAGAGCAATTGTCTGACTCTTTCAGTGAATGTTTATATTAAGGATGGCTGGGAATGGAGAGAAATTAGCACATCTGTTCACGGATATGTAGTACTACACTGGGTCAAATTACCCTGACCTACTTGGGGAGCCCCATGGAGAGAGATCTTAGAAGCAGGGCTAAGAGGAGTGAGCTCTCAGCCTTTACCATTGATAAATGCCACGCCCCCCACGACACACACAAAATCAAGTCAGCCACATAAGTCCACAGTATGTTCAAATGATGAACCAGCCCTCACCCCAAAGTGGTGCAGATGACAAACTAGGGGAAGATAGCTGACTCTATGCATTAGAACTGTCCAAAATAAATGAGAAATTGTTATTTGCCTGGGGCCAGAGAACCAGAGCTTAAGCATTTTCACTCAGAAACTCCTTTGGCCTGTTGGAAGAGGGAAAGGGAGGCTGGGGGCTTTAGCAGTCCAGCCGGAGTAAAAAGTCCCATCAGCCCAGGGTTCAAGTTCGGAACAATTTAGGGGTGCCTAGGACCAGGAGAGAGGTGACTAACAGGCCTTACCCCTTATTTCTGGAGCTCCCTCAACTGTAGGGAACACTATACCCTCACACTGAACCACATGCACTTACCACTTGGCAAGAACATGCAACATTTCAGAATATTGTCTGTGGCACCCTCAGGTGGGCCCTAAACAGGGACAGTTCTCTGTCCTACTCCTTAAGAACCCCATCATCATTCCAATACTTTTGTTTGAGATGATGCCCTCTGCCGGCAGCCCTGGAGAATTCAGGCTGCTGGGGAGCTTGGGAGAGGTGGAACCACAGGCAAGAATGACTGTGCAGGAAAGGGCTACGGTGAGGATTGTTTTCTAAGATGAGTATAAGTCAAATGAGGGGATCGGCTTAGCTGTAGAGAGGCCACTGACTAAAGAACACAAAATTGACCTGAGGTTTTTGAGAGGGTAATATGGGGAAAGGAGAGTGATCTTTCTTGACACAGCAGACATTTCTCTCTATGGATCCCCAACTGCAGAGCAGATTCTCTCCAAGAAGGAAGAGGATGCAGGCTAGGTAACTCTTACCGGTTATGGAAGACAGTAGGGTGGTCAGCAAGAACAACACCAGAGATGTTTCGAGCTCGAAGAAATCGCTGCAGAGAAGATGGTGGGAGAGGCTGGGACTGGTTCAGCCTCCGGAGGATGACAGCAGGGACACCAGCACCACTCTCCTCCAGTGTGGTCAGGAGATGCTCCACCTGGGGGGCGGTGAGGAGGATCAACTTATGGGGAATGGCAAGCAGGAGGTCTCTTTTAGGTCTAAAATGCTCTCTACTTCCAGTTCCCAGCTTGAGGAGTTACCTGAAACCATTCTAGATCTAAATTCCTCAAGCGCTTTGGGATCGAGTCCTCTGAATTTCCTGCAGCACCCACCATTCTTTTTAAATTATGACACAAAGAAGAAAGAAGCCTGTGTTTTTCACATAGGTAAACCTCACTATCTTCAGGACTGTTTTATCCTCGGTAGATGCTTCACTTATTATTTGTTGTGCAGAATTAGGAGGACAAATAATTATACAAAATAAGTAATCCAGTCAGTAAGTGCTGTAGGAGCCCAGAGCAGAAGATGCATGTCACTGGAGCTGGAGCGGCACGAAGAGACCTCATAGAAAAAGAGACTTAAAGCTGGACCTTGAGGAGTGGAAGGGGCTTGAACAAGAAGTGACAAAAGTGGAGGACAATTTCAGTCAGGAGTCTGACATGCCAGGAATGGGGCAGCGCAGCTTGGACAACTGAACCCAGGGGACAACAGGGAGCCAGTCACTGCCTTGTCTTCGACAGGCAGCGATAGTTTGCTAGGCACCAGATGATCAGAGAACTACCCATCCCAGGGAACCAGTGACATGAGCTGAACTCATGGTTCTTCCTGGGGAGCTGTAACAGCCATGGTGTTCATCCTTTAGTCGACACCCAACCTAAGGTCCTGTCTCATGGGTCCTGGGGGCTGCTGGGGAATAGGGCCAAGGTGAGGGGGTACACATATTCTGAGCTGTTGAAAATGGAAGTGAGGGGAAGAGATGCTCAGATTACCTGGTTCTGTACAGACTCATTTTTCTGAGACATGGGATCTGTGTGCATCCAAAGCTCTAGTGAATTTCTTAAGGCCACCTGGGAGAAGGATGAGGAAGCAACACTTATAGTCAGTCTCCCGTTCCAACCCATGCCTGGGAGAAAGGAGTGGGATCAGAAGAAAAGTCAAGGGAAGAGGTTGTGGTACCTGCAGTGAGGACAACAGAGGAGGAAACTTTAGGAAAGAAGGGGGTGGGGACACATGCTACACACCTGTTTCAGCTCCACGAATGAGTCAATGTTTTCTAACCGCACGGGAAACTTGCCCTTTTCCATATCATACACCATTCTCGAGCTGCCAATGTAGTCAAAGGTTTCCTGAGGGGCAGCGATGGTGAGAAATGGAAGAGAGATTCCAAAGAGTTAAAGTAGCCTCGGTTCCTTGAGGTCAGATCATCAAAGCTCTCGGCATGAAGGCTACTGTCTCATGCCATCTCAACTGCTGGCTAGCTTAGGCAATCATGTGACTGTGACCTCCTCCCTACCCCACTCCCTAGTTGTGACCATCCATCACATGTATCATAGGACTCCTTGAGCCTAGAAATGGGTAGAGCAGCTGCAGTAAGGCCCAAGGCAAACATCAGCTGCTTTATGCCTGCTTCTTGCCCCTCCCATACCTCCACCAACTCAGCCACAGTTGCTGTTCCCTCATTCCAGGGGTAGGCTGTGGGGATAGTGGGGGAGTCAGGAGCTTCAGGGCTCCTGGATAGATAGTATAGTATAAAGGGTCCAAAGGATGCCTCAAGTAGATGGCATCAGTGGGGAAGGAGGGGTAGGCAGTATACCACTTCCAGGTCCTAAAATAGGGGAATCTGAAGTGGAAACACATAGAGACATATCCAGAAGTAATCTGCTAAATAACAACTTAGGTCAAGTGTTGAGATTTTACCCAAACAACGGCCGCTCTCACCTTTACCCCCTACCCCAACCCCATTCTCTGTCATTCCGCCTGGCCAGAGAGCCCTTACCCCCTGGAAGAAGACAAACATAACGTTGCGGGGCAAGGTGGTCACATCAGGTGCCTTGTGCAAAGCTTCCGCTGCAGCCAGCTGGGTGACGAAGGAGGCAACAGCACTCTCAGCCCCTGGGGCCACATTCCAGAAAAAGGAACGACTGTCCAGCTGAATCCAGCAGAAAAAGCAGGGAGGTACATTTTGAAAATGAAAATTGGGACCAAACCCCAGGCACCCTTTCCTGTACCAGCCAAGAGAATACTCATGTCTTGGAGTGATGGCTAAAACCAGGAGTCTCTTGGCCCAGATCCCTCTCCATTTGAAGCTCCCCAATGTAACAACTCTGAAACCTGATATGCCCAAAAGAGGCCTGCCAGCCTTTTCTGTGCCAGCCCTGCCCACCCTGATCAGGGACTAATACTTACCTGGGTGGCAGCCACCACAACCCTGTCATCAGGCTCTACTGTCCCAGATGCATTTATAGGCTTAAGCATGCTCCATACGTTGTAGTCGGACAGGGGATCACAGACAATTTCTGAGCAGGACACAAACAGTGAAACATCAACATATATAAGAAAGAAAGTGAAAAGAAGGCATGGAATACCTGACTAGTGCCCCATGGACTCTGTTGAGTCATGTTCTCTATGTCCACTGCTCCAGGTCGGTTTCTCTGCTGCCGTCCACTTCTGGGACAAGCTGCGATTGTTCAGAACTGCTTCCACTTCTCCCACCTAGTGCTCCTTGCCTTTGCTCATTCCTTCCCTACCGTGGTCTCCCAACATTCCTTGGCTTGGTCCCCTTATTCCCACCCAATGCACCCAGCATGCCTCAGATCTGTCCTACCTGGGTTGATGCTAAAGGTGCTCTGGATGGAGCTGCGCCTCATGCAGGTGACAGTGCTGATGACAGCGTGCATGTGTGAGAAGAGCTGCATGGCACACAGTGGAAAGGCTGGTGCTGAGCCATTCTGACTCAGGTTGTGATCTCGATAGCACTAGAAAGGGAAATGGAACCTGCTGAGGCAGCTAGCTGTGGAGTCCCTCCCATACTTCCCAGAAAGAGGGCCCAGCTCTATCCTGAAGCTACTCCCTCATCTGTCCCTGAGCTATAGTTGTCCAGGTACAAACACAGGATCTATAAGGTCAGAGGGAAAACCTCGTCAAGAGGTGCAAAGGGGCACAGACTCAATGATTTATTTGGGGCAGATGAAATTACCCTGTACTAAAGGACCTGGCCCAATTGGGAGCTTTCAGCTACTGTTCCCAATGTAGTCTGATGTAAACAGCACTGAACTGGAGATCAAAAATCAAATTCAAGACAGCTTGGACATCAATTTACCATGTAACTTTAGACAAATCTCTTAACCACTCTATGTGTTAAAGTAAAGAAGGTAGATCAGAATTAGAGAATATCAGAGCTAAAAAGAACTTCAGAAATTATTGAACTGAATCTCTCAATTCCTAATGTTTTTTTTTTAAATCATACTGTGGGTTCTTAACTGGGGCTCTATACCTTGTGTCATATTAAATACCTTTTACATTTTCTTCCAGTCTAAAAACCTTTAATGCTATCAAGATAAGAGAGAAATGACGGAGGGGAATATGAGAAAAATAAACTTGGCCCTTATTGAAGCAACTGTCTTTCAAAGGGCGTGCTAGGAGAATGAAACACTCTCTGAACAGGAGGAGAGGCTAAAAAATAATTCTCTAACTGGAATTGCTAGGAGCTGGCAGAGTCATTACCTGCTTGATGACATTGGTTTCGTTTTCATCTTCAAGAAGAAAGATGGGGAAACTAAAGTCTTCATAAGCCAAGCCATTGCCCAGGTAGTTCCACTGTATTTCTCTACAGTGCGCAAACTCTGGCCCATAGGAGTTGGAGTAAACACCTGAATGGGAGGAGGGGGATGGGATGTTGGGACACCTAGCAATTAGAGACCAGGTGAAGAGGAAGGATAGGATATCATAGGGTTGGGAATAAGAGTTCTACAAGAGGAGAACTCAAAGAAGCAAATGTCACCTTGTCACCACCCACAGTAAAATAAAACACCAGTATCAGGGAGCCTTAGGCTGGCCAATTAGGGATCTGAGCATGCGACAAAAAGGAAAAATGGAGAGTTAAAAGAAGGGAAAGCAGAAGTGGCAAAGACAAAGAAACATTATTTTCTCTTTGGGAGTCAGTTGCTCATATTATACACAGACACAAGACAGACAGAAAGATCTCCTTCCCCACTCCCCGGCCACAGAAAGACACGAGACTGATGCAACAGTGAGTTTTGGGTGACAGCAGGCTCCCTCAATCTTCTGGAGGCTCTTACCAAACCCATCGTTGGGACACTGCACACTAGGAGAGAAGCCTGAGGTAGGACTGGGCTTGGCCAAGGACACTGCAAGACCAGCAATTCGACTGGTGCTCCCCTTCAGCTTCTCCATCACCTTTCTGCGACACGGAGGGAATGCCATGAAGGAAGACAAGAGGGTTGTCAGGTAGCCCAATATCCTGTCCCCAAGGATGGAAACAAATGAGAAACTAGGGGAATCAAACTGCTGACTCATTTCTTCCATTTCAGTCTCTGATTTCTGAGGGGACTATGACTCCATCTGAGCTCAAGGCTTAATCTCATCTACCCTGTACAATCCATCTTCCTCCCTGGGGTGCTTACTCACTAGAGCTCTACTTATAAGGTCACCAAGATGTTTCCTTTTGATGGTGCATCTTTTCTTCTAAGGATCACCCCATCCCCTGCCCTGATCAAACCAGGGAAGCCAAAGCAAGTTTTCACTCATAAGTGCGAGGACTATTCACTGAATTTCCTCCTCTCTGCATGCAGTTTCCAGCAGGTACATGCAGTTCTTACCTGGTAAAGAGCGTGCCCTCCAGAAGAACCACGTAAGGGGGGTTGGGGCCATCAGTCAACACCCATTGCAGGTCCTCTTCTTTTTCCACTACATGGATAACCCCTGTGTCCCCGCTAATGGAAGCTGCCAGGACAGAATGGGTCAAAGTAAAGCTCTAGACTTTGCCTCACTGATTCTGCAGATCAGATCATCTATACCCCAAACACGTCACAAGACATTTGGGTAAATGAAGCAATGTCTAGACTCAAACTAAAGAGCTGAAAGGCCCCCATTACACCTGAGGGCTACCTGGAGGAAATGGAAGACAAAAGAGCCCAAGAAGTCTACTCACGAGGTCTTATTCATTAAAGGTCAGAAAGGTTCTGTGATTTTCATTTTCTTGCCCTCTTCTCTCAATATCATTTATCCATATATACAAGATTCTATGACAGCAGACACCAAAGCAGTCAAACCTGTATTTTCTCCAGCAAATGGCAGGCTCTAAATCTCTAGGTCATTGTTCTAGTACTGAATCTTCCTTTCTGAAAATATATGTGAAGATTCCGTTGGCCTCAGTAGCCTCCCTGGATCTCAATTCCTTTGCCCTATTTGGGAATAACTTTACCTGCTTTTGGCCAGTTTTAGGTAAATTTTATCTAGAACTCTGAGGTCTCTAGAACACAGCTTCCCAACTGAGGAGCCTTGAATGGACCAGAGATGTACTGATATTGATTCCCTTCATTTCTGGGGACCTAGTGTTTCCAAGGACCCCAGACTGGTCAACCCCAGCCAGGAGCAGATTCACCCACTACCCTATGAATGGATACCCTACAAATATCATCCATTTCTGTATGTGTCAGAATGCTGTACAAATAACATTTTCTATGTGCCTCATGACATGACAAAGATCAGGAAGCACTGCACTACAGGATGGATCACCTTGAGTTCTATGTAGTAACATCCCTCTCAAGTCCTTAGTGATCTGTCTCCCCGTAAGTCTTCTCCCCAAACATAAATGTGTAATTCATAACTTGTTTTAGAGTAGTAGTTCTCAACCTGGGCTGTGTATCAGAATCATTTTGGAGTTTTAATAGATACTTGGGCTTTATCTCATATCTACTAAATTAAAATCTTTAAAAGGTGAGGCCCAGGTATGTGTATTTTCAAAACACGCCACTTGTGGTTTTTTTATTACACACAGCCAAGCATGAGACTTGTGGCTCTAGACCAAGGAACTGAAATACTTGTAACCTGCATGAGACAAAAATCATAAGCACTTTCAGACTGCCAGCCAGGTAGTATTTTTCTTCCATGGGATCCGGTAAAATCTAGACATGGAAGCAGGTCTCCAACATTCAACTATGTCTTACATATACCAAATACTTAAGTTCATGTTAATAGTGACAATAATAAAATACAAAAGGCTATCAGAATCTGGAATAACTTTAGTAAAGATTAACCTGGGAACATCTGAGATCTGAGATCTTGTTCTCAAGCATATGTCATCAGTTTGGCTCAAATAAACTCTTAAGAAAAAAAAGTTCTGCCTACCAATGGCAGTACTAAGTAAAATAAAAGATAAGAGTCCTTGCCACAACATTTAAAACATGGGAAAAGGAAAAGTTAGTCTGGCAAATAAAAAATATATAACTTCAGCTCCAAAGAGGACAGGAAGAAGACAAGCTGTGACACTGAACTGAAAAAACCTGGATTCTAATCTGGGCTCAAATGAGTGACTGTAGTCTTAAGTAACTTGCTTACTTGCTCTACGCCTTCAACAAAGAACTTTTCCATCCCTATTTATCTCATACTGTGGGGACAAATTAAAAAAGGAAAGGAAAGGAAAGGAAAGAAACCTACATAAGCCCTTTAAGTATTTTAAAAGGGTCCAAGAGAAATAAACTCTTAAGAAAAAAAAGTTCTGCCTACCAATGGCAGTACTAAGTAAAATAAAAGATAAGAGTCCTTGCCACAACATTTAAAACATGGGAAAAGGAAAAGTTAGTCTGGCAAATAAAAAATATATAACTTCAGCTCCAAAGAGGACAGGAAGAAGACAAGCTGTGACACTGAACTGAAAAAACCTGGATTCTAATCTGGGCTCAAATGAGTGACTGTAGTCTTAAGTAACTTGCTTACTTGCTCTACGCCTTCAACAAAGAACTTTTCCATCCCTATTTATCTCATACTGTGGGGACAAATTAAAAAAGGAAAGGAAAGGAAAGGAAAGAAACCTACATAAGCCCTTTAAGTATTTTAAAAGGGTCCAAGAGAAACAGAGCATTATAATCAGAAAAGCAAACCTGGGTCTTTCTTCTTAATTTTATCATGCTAGCTACCCTAATTAAAGAGGGTGTAGCTTGCTCAGGACTGGCAGGTATGATGAAGTAAGACTCAGAAATGAGGAGGTTGAAAAAGAAATAAGATCTTAATGAGGAAGTGGCCAGAGTCCAGCCCCTCCCCACTTGTTTTTTTTATACTGGCACCTGGCTTTATCTCTAGAGGCTACTGCTCTGCTTCCCACAGGGCTGCTCTAAGAACGTGCAGCAGAATGACTCATTCCCAAAGGGGATATCTTGGAGGCCAGCTCCAGAAGGATGGGGTCCTAGCCTTTTGCAATAAAATGGAGTTTCAGCAAGATCAGCAGTCTGATCTCAGCCCACAATCGACCGGCTCCTTTCTATCCACAAACCCAGTTTAAGAAATAAGTTCAACAAAAACCTTATTTGGAACTGTTTGGAACCAGTTAACCTACTTCCAGCACTTCCTGTAGCAGAGACATGGGACAATGAACATAAGAATACAGTCTGGGAAGGATGGGTAGAAAAGTAGAAACTGCCTTTCACTTCTCAGTTGTCCCAGTTTTCTCCTATGAAATTGGAAAGTTTCAGAAAATCACAAAGTACTACTTAGCATCATCAATAAACATCTACTACTAAAGGTTGTCTGACTTTCAGCTTTGTGCAGGTATATTCTAACCATTTTTATAGGAGTGAACTGAAATTCAGAGGTGACCAATTTAATGAAGGAGCCAAGATCTGATTCTGTGTCCTGCTTACTTGCAAAACTATGTTCTGACAGAGCTACTATCCACAGAAGAATAAAATCTGAAGATAGCAAGTTAAGCAGAAGAGGAACTAGGATTCAGCCTTCAGATCACAACTTTTTCCCTTTTCATAATTTTATAGCCATGTTGTCATGGTACCGTTTTGAAATACATTTACAAAGCATAAAGACAAATCCAAATGCTTTACTAATCCCCCTTACAACTATTTGGCTTTATCAATGCCTTCTCTTCAAATAGCTCACTGCCTTAAAGAATCCCACTTTGATTCCAAACAGTTCAGACGGCAGGTGATAAATGGACTCCATAGAATGAGATTTCTTTCTCCTCAGAAAACAGTATAGTTTCCTATTGATCTACTAGGTGGTTAAGAGTCGTGGCTTGGAACCTGGACCACCAGGGCTCAAATCCTGGCTTCATCACTTAATAGCAGGATGATCTTGGAAAAGTTACTCAACTTCTTTAAGTCTCACTCAGTTTCATCATTTGTAAAATGAGATAATAATAGAACCTACACCATGGGGTTGTTGTGAGGATTAAATGAGGTGCATGTGTAAGAAGCTTAGTATGCATCATTTACTAAATGTTAGCTCTAATTATATTGCCTCGTTTAACAAAAGGTTCTCTACCAGCTCCCACCCACATAGCCTAAGTTGTGTACTGAGATGCTCAAGGACTTGAATCTTTATATCAACGGCCATAAACACAAATTCCAACCCCAACTCACAATGGCAGCCAATCTGATGAGTGGCATTCAGCAGACGGACACAGGGAGCTGTTTTATTTAAGGGGATGTAGATCTTCCTCTCCACTGAATTTCCCCTGCACAGACCTAATCAGAAGATAAAAGTGTTAGAAAAAATTGAGAGATGATAGTACTAGCCTCCATCTTGTTATCAGCCCACTGTATGGCCTGGGTATATCATACTTTCTAAAATGGGGTTAATGTACATTCTTCTCACTTCTTGGGTACATTATTGGAACACATAAAATACACCCAGCTATGTGCCTCAGAAGGGCTATTACAAAT
Organism: Pteropus alecto; assembly: GCF_000325575.1. Lineage (NCBI taxonomy): Eukaryota > Metazoa > Chordata > Mammalia > Chiroptera > Pteropodidae > Pteropus > Pteropus alecto. Next base: position 3,519,808 of record NW_006443119.1, read on the forward strand.
TCTACGTAGAGCAACTGACAATGAAGCTAAAAGAGAGAAAATTTCATTTGTCAAAGGAAATACATTTAACCTTAGATGTACCAGCTTCTGGTTGCATGGGTGACCACAATTCTACTTTTCTATCCTGTATGTATATTACTAATTAGTTAATAAAAGGGGTCCAGTCTAGGAGTATAGACTACAATTTAAATAATTTTTCTGAGACATTTTTTCAGGAGTCTGAACAGAATTGGGAGAAAATTTATGCCACACACCTGTCAGTTACTCTAACATTGGTAGCTCATTTATGTGTGCCCATAGTGTGGGGCGGCTACAGTTTCTCCTTTGGGGGAACGTATGGTCATGGTTATATACAGGCACATTTGCATTTTAGGGCTTGACAAACTAGAAAACCACATACCAGAAAATAAATGTTTGCGTGTAAGCAAAAACTTATATACATTATAAATGCCTTACGTTCCTTAACCATTATTTCACCGTCTAAACAGTTAAAAGTACCCATATCCTACCTTTGTCTCACTTTACTGATGAGACAAACTGAGGCAAAGTATAGAGACGTGGGTTTATGGTGGAATCAACAAAGAAATGAGGAATCTACTTTCCTATAAGTGCTGCATTGCACCCAATGAACGATGCTGCTTCATTTTGAAATATCTAAAAGCTTTGGGAAGGAAGCTGAACTCTTGACATTTGTCCTTTCTGATTGTGGGTGGGGTGGCTGGAGCCCTGGGGAAAAGGAGGCATCAAGATAAAGTGGGAAAGTCGGGCTGGAAGTCCAGGAGGAGACCTGCAAGAGGAAATGGGGCGACCCGACGTGCTGCGGTGGAAAAGGGACCTTAAGGTTCACGTAAAGGGGGAACTTCTGTTGTGGGAACGAAAAAGAAAGCGGATTTCCAGGGTCGGGGAACAGAGGGGCAGCGGGAACGAGAAGAGACGGCGGAGCTCGCGGGCTGGGCCGATCCGGAGGGTTCTCCTTACAGAGTGGAGCTTACGAGTGGGGGAGGCCTCACCTGCTAGAAGGGCGAAGAAAGACAAAAGGTGAAGAAGACCCGGACTTCTCAGGTTAGCCACAAAGCTGCCCGCAGCGGTGGCCATCTTGCCTCTCCGCGAAGTGGAAGCCTCTCTTCTCCTCCAGTCCAGCTGTGGCCTCTCTAGGCCCACACTAGCGCCGTCTCTGTGACCCGGAGCTTCAGAGACCGGAAGCTTGTGTTTGGAGGAACTTCCGGGAGGAGTCGCGGTTGAGGGCCGCTGACGTGGAGGCAACCGGAGGGCCGCAGGGAGTGGCGGGGCTCGGATTGAGAGCCCGGAGCCGCAGACCTGAAGGATGCTAACCAAATTCGAGACCAAGAGCGCTCGGGTCAAAGGTAGTAGAGGAGAAAGTGGGGGTGGGAGTTGGGGGGGGACACAGTAGCTGGATGTCAGGGCTGGCGCTGTCACGGAGGAAGAGAGAAGGTAGACCTGTGGGCCTAATTGGACCCACGGAACGAACCCAAATGAACATAGACAGGAGGGAGGTTAGATCTGGCAGGCGGTTCTCCAGCTCGCTCTTCTTTGGCGTGTCCTCGGAGTTTGATGTACCTGTAATGGTTCTCACACCTCGGGAGATCCTTTAGGCCCGTTCCCCATTCTTTCCCTTACCCTCCTCACCTGGGGCCTGTGTTCTCTACTTTTGAACCTCTGCCCCCAAGGCCCTGTTACCTGTTGGCTTTTCGATGACTGTGTTGTAGGGAGTGTCCCTGGGGATTGAGTCTCAACCTCTGTAATACGCATCCAAGTCCATAACGTTTTCAGAAATGAACACTGGCTACCTCACTTAAGGAGGCCTTTGTGCACCACATCAACATCCAGTGCCTCCACTGGGCTTTATTTCTTATCTGGAAACAGGACATTTAGGCCTATAATCCCAGTAAAGTCTGTATTGTTTATGTTTTAAATCTGAAATTTAAATTTAACTAGGCATTTTTATTTCCTACATATGGTAACTCTGGAGTATCAGTGGATGAGGGTGAAGGGCAAATGACTGAAATTGCAGCAGTAGTCTTTTAGAATTTTAGAATGGTAAAGGCAGAGAAATAAGGTCTTCTGAGATTTGGAAAAAATATATATCTTGAATATTTAGTAAGATGCAGCTTAGCAAAGTGGTTAGGAACTTGGCATTTGGAGTCATATGAGCTTGGCTTTGGAATGCTGAAACATCCATTAGCAAGGTGTATGACCTTGAGTGACTTACTTAACATTTCTAAATCTAGTTCTTCATCTGTAAAATGTGAATAGTTAACGTTCTCTTATAAAGAGAATTAAAATGGGAAAGTGTATTAAAAGTGCTTGTTATAGTGCCTGGCATAGACTCAGCTCAAAAACTGGAGGCCATTTTTAATGCGAGAATAGATTTTGAGCAGTTTCTAAGTCTTGTGGGAATCTTGATCATGAAGAGTACCATTAAGAATTCCTGGATGGTTATAATGGGTCTTTATAATCTTTGTGTTTTCTCTTCTCTTAATTTCTTATTGGGCAATAAAAGAAGGAAAGTCGGGGGAAAAGATGTCAGTATATTTGAGAGTTCTATTAATCTATTAATGAGTGTTCTTATGTATCATAAAGAAAAAGTAAACAAGCTAATGGAAAAATAGACAGTTTAGAAGAAGAAATGTAGATGTTCAATAAATAAATGAAAATATTACACAACTCACTAGAATGAAAGATATATTTTAAAAAAAGATGAGAATACCTTTATTTTTTGGTATTAGATTAATAAAATAAACAAAACAATAACTGATAACATCCCACGTTGTCCAGTGTCTGCAAATGGATACCTTCAGGAAATGTATATTTATATATTCTTTTTGCAGTCAGATAATATCTACTAAAATGTCAAATGCACATACCGTGTTCTGAACAATCCCACTTCCAGGTCTTTAGCCTAAAGCAGTAGTAATGCAAATAGGCTGTGTGTTGAAGTATCTCCTTGTGGCCCTATTTTCAGCTGGAAAAGTTAGGAAAAAGATTTAATGCCTGTCAATAGAATAATTTTAAGAAGGCACATTTGTACCTTGCAGTTGTTAAAAAGAATGAGGTTTTGTTTGAATACTTAAATGTAATGAGATCTACGCCATATAGTTAAGTGATAAAAGAAGTTTGCAGAAAAACGTTATGTTATCATTATTTTTGTAAAATAATATAGTCTGCATTAAAAATTTGAAAGGATACACTCCAAACTTTTGGCAGTTTTTACTTTCTTAAAGTTCCATTTCCAGTCATGATAGAGTGATAGAGACCAGATTTACCTTCCTACCGTAAACAACTGCACAACTGAACAAAATGTATAAAGTGAAGGTGTTCAGACATTGGATGACAGACAGTGAAGGAGGCTTCTTGAGAGAAGGGAAATAAACAGCATGAATCCTATGATTATTTTTTGCTTACCACCTGGATAGAGTTTCCAGGCTGCAGTACAGGGAGTGGGAAGAGCTCCATGGTCTCACTGAGAAGATAGAGTTTAGAGTTCAGGGACGCCAAGACAGAATTGCTGGGCAAAATACCAGAGAAGAGGGAGCTGCTCAGAGAACACTGGAGAGTTCTGCTGGGGATCCTGTCAGGCCTTTGAATGCTAATCTCATTCATGTGAAGAAAGAACCCAAAGCCTGGGAAAGAACCACTGGAGAAGGTGGAAACTCCCTGGAGGTCACATAGGGCTGGGGATAATTTGTGTTCCTACTAGTCAGGATGGAAAGACCTCCTAATACTACAAGGCATCATACAGAAACCTCAGAAGGGTATTGCCTTAAGAGTGGTGTTAAATTAGACCTACACTAAAGGCTGCTGTGGACCTACCCTAACAAAACTTAAAGAGCAAGCCTTGAAAGGACCGACTGATTCCAAGTAACTTAACTGCAAATTAAAGCAAAACCCAAACATATTTAATGGAATATAATAAAAATCCAGCACCTTATAACTTAAATTCACAATTTCTGGCATCTAGTGAATGAATGAATGAACCTAGGATTAACCTAACTGTTCCTTTTTCTTATCAGAATGGACTGGAGGTGACATTGTTGGGCTTACTTCATTCATTGGATTATTCTTTGTTTTTTTTTCCAGGGCTCAGTTTTCACCCCAAAAGACCCTGGATCCTGACCAGTTTACACAATGGGGTCATCCAGTTATGGGACTATCGGATGTGTACCCTCATTGACAAGTTTGATGAACATGATGGTAAGATAATAGTTTCTGGGAGGAAGTTAAAAAAATAATAGAAGTATCTATTGTCCTCTAGAGTAGTTTAAGCTTTGTTTGACATTGCTTCCTTTAGGTTTAAAGAATGGGGTAGAACTGAAGATCCTGAATAAGAATCACCTTAGAGATTAGGAAGCATAGCTCTCTTTGACATATTTTGTCTGCCTTCTTCCCCAGGTCCAGTGCGAGGCATTGACTTTCATAAGCAGCAGCCATTGTTTGTCTCTGGAGGAGATGACTATAAGATTAAGGTACAGAGAGTCTGTCATTACTGGGAATAAAAAACAGAGGATGTGGAGTTTGCAAATTGTGGAAGGAACTGAAAAACAGCACATCTTATTCATACAGAGCTCAGGCTTTTGACAACGTTATTCAGAGCACTTATCCAGCAAAATTTATTGAATGTTTACTATGTACTAGACACTTTTATTTTTTGGGAATATGAAATGGTCTCTGTTCTCGAGGAGCTTTTATTCTCATAGAAGAGATAAATATATACCCAAATAATAGTTGCACAGTTTAATAAGTGATACAATAGAGAGATAACAAAAATGAAATAGGGAAGGGCAATCCAGGTACAAAAAGGCATGAGGTAGCTGGATACATTTGAGAAACTATAATTATTTTTGTGGGGGTAAAATCTGGAGAAATGGTGAGAAAAAGGGCCAGATCATGAAGTCTGCAGTGTTCAGGAGTTTGTATGTTATACAGATAACGAAGAACCATTAAAGGGGTTTAAGTAGAGGAGTGATATCAGATTAACACATTTTTTTTAAAAGATTACTTGGGTGGTAGTATAGAGAAAGATTGGATGAATTGGGTAAGACTGGACGCAGATACCAATTAGAAACTGTAGAGATAAATAGAGCCTGAGCTTAGGCAGTAGTGTTCCAAATAGAAAGATGGATGTAAGCACTTAAGGAAATGAATCAGTAAATCTGCTGCATGGGTGTTGGAGAGATGGTAAGGGAAAATAAATGAGATTACTTTATCTCAGGCTTCTAGCTTAGGTCACTGGATAGAAGGGGTACCATTAACTAGGAAAGGAAAAACAAGAGGAGGCAGTTTTCCGGAGTAGAGGAGGATGGTCTCTCAGTCTGGGCTACTATAACAAAATAAATGCCTTACAAACAACACAAATTTATTTCTCATAGTTCTGGAGGCTGGAGGTCCAACATCAGGTTGCCAGCATAGTAAGGGTTTGGTGAAGATCCTCTTCCATGTTGCAGATGGTTGACTTCTCGCTCTGTACTCACTTGGTAGCAGAGGGCAAGGGATCTCTAGGGCCTCTCTTATAAGGACACTAATCCCATTCCTGAGGGCTCCACCCTTAGGAGCACCTCTCAAATACCTCATCTCCTAATCTCATCACCTTGGGCATTAGGATTTCAACATGAATTTTGGAGAGGACACATTCATTCCATAGCAGATGGGTAATTACCATCTTGGCTCTGATGAGTTTGGGTTACCTGAGGCACAGTCTCGTGGAGATAAGTCTGCACTGGAAATATATTTGGGAGTTGTCATCTTGAAGGAGGGAGCCAAAACAGAAGTAGTTAGTACATATCACTCAGGATTATGTTGGATGAGAAAACAAACTTATTTAAAAGACAGAGGAAGTAGAGTTAGTATAGGAAAGAATGATTTGAGAGGTTGGAGATGGATCAGGAGGGAGAAGCAAAAGCCTTTCGGACACCAAGGAAGGAGAGAATTTTGGGAAAGAGAAAGTAGTCAAAATAAGATATAAAGACCAAGTAACCCTTGTATTGCTTATTCTGCAGGCATTGGTGATCTTAGCACTTTAATATGAAGCGAGGAAGCATAGATAGACAGAATATAGGCATTTTTTCCCCCTTCTTTAATTTCCTCCCCCACCACCCACCTACACACACACACACACACACACA